>NW_013670626.1:8760-10465 GCF_000517525.1 Limulus polyphemus | reverse complement strand
CCTAACCCCGAGATGTCCTCCTGTTAAAGTATCATGGGATTGACGCAGCACAACTTCCCGTAACTTTCTCGGTATAACCATTTGCCAGGTCGTCAATTGCCAATCTGCAGTTTCCCATCTCTGGAGAAGAATACCATCTTCAAGATTCAACTGGTCCCATTGTGCCAAATAGTTTTTTGTCATAGGGCTTAAGCTAGACACCTTCTCCCAAGCATGGTGCAAAACACTTGCTTTTAGAAAATCTATTATTGGCTTCAAATCTTGGTCTTTCTCCTTGTCTGCTTTAATATCTATACCTGGTTCCACTTCACCATCATCAACTCCTTCAGTCACCTTGAATTCAGCTTGATGGCACCTGGTTAATTCAACCTCTCTTTTATCACTTACCGGAATTTGGCCTTTGTTGTTCCCAAACGCCATTTTATCAAAATTAACTACACAGTTCTTCGGTAGTAACTAGTCCAACCCTAATATGCATTGGTCTTCAATGTCAGCCAAGTATACTTTCTGTCTATTCTTCATGCCCATGAACTCAATAGTTACCCACACTGATCCCCACAACCTTGCATAATGTCCTGACAGAGCATCGGTATGGTTTCTGCTACTCCTTTGTGATCCAGCATCTTGATACGCACAAGGGTTTGCTGAGATGCAGAATCTATGACAAAGTTGCACTTTTGGCCATCCAGCTTTCCTGTCACGTAGACACTATTTGTGCTTGCCATGTTACACTTAGCTATTGGAACTTTCGCAATGGGGTTGGTGGGCGTCCCTCAACACCAACCACTACTGGTTACCCCGTGGCTGACTTATTGGTAATATTCTTCTTACACTAGCTCCTCATTTGTCCTTGCTCTCCACAGTTTCAACAACCTTTCTGGGTAGCAACCTTTCCTGCCATAGCATCTTCCCTGTGTTGAATTTGTCGGCATT
The DNA here is from genome assembly GCF_000517525.1 of Limulus polyphemus. NCBI lineage: Eukaryota > Metazoa > Arthropoda > Merostomata > Xiphosura > Limulidae > Limulus > Limulus polyphemus. The sequence continues at coordinate 9,532 of NW_013670626.1, read as the reverse complement.
GAGCTCTCTTGTGCCCAGGTTTATTACAGTGCCAGCAAAGTCCCTCAAACCTCTCTGAAAGTGCCCTCTTCTGGCCTTGAATCCTGATGACTGTACCAACCTTGGTACCTAAGTGCTGGATTTAACATAGGATTCGAATTCAAGAGCTCTGACCATTGCATCCTGCATAGTAGAGAGGTGTGCTTTACTGTATTTTCAGTTGTGGACTGTCCAAGGCATCTACAATCTGATCTCTCAGAAAACAACTTGAGGAGATCTAGTGGCGCAGTTGGGTAGACCTTGTGTGCCATACTTTCCAAACTCTGTGCCAGCTTTTGCAGGCTCTCCCCTTTAGCACGGACTCTAGTCCTAAACCTAGCCCTGTAGACTTCAAACCGATTTTGGGTTCCATACCTGAGTTCCAGAGCTGCTGCCAGTGCTCTATAGTTGTGCCTGTCATCTGCTGTCAACTGTCCAAGTATTTCCAGTGGTTGTCCCTTCAAGCTCGTTGCCACATATACTGCTTTCTGCTCCTCTGTCCATCCATTCATCTCTGCCAGGAGCTCAAACTGTGCTCTATATGCTTCCCACGGTGCCTTCCCATCGAATTCCTGTGGCTTCCTTTGTACTGGATCACCCCTATTGCTGACATTCATATCTTGGATGTGACCTCTAACAAGACTGAAGATGTCTGCATTAGGGTTTAGCTGTGGGGTCTGGAAAGGGCTTGTCGTTGTCTGGGGCTGATTAAGTCAATGGTTAATGTATCTTCCTTGTGTAAAATACAATAAAT
>NW_013670626.1:0-8721 GCF_000517525.1 Limulus polyphemus | reverse complement strand
TGTTCGAGCTGCCAGTGTTGCAGGTTTTCTTGCCACTGCTGTTGTCTCTCTTCTTGTTTCTTTTCTTTCTCCTCCAACCACTGCTGTAGTCTCTCTTGTTTATTTTGCTGTTCGAGCTGCCAGTGTTGCAGGTTTTCTTACCACTGCTGTTGTCTCTCTTCTTGTTTCTTTTCTTTTTCCTCCAACAACTGCTGTAATCTCTCTTCTTGTTTCTTTTCTCGTTCTTCTTGTTTATTTTCTTTTTCTTCCAACAACTGCTGTTATCTCTTTTCTTGTTTCTTTTCTCATTCTTCTTGGTTTTTTTGCTGTTCTTGTATTGCTGCCATCAAATCTGCTAAGCTGTAGTTTGATTTGCCTCCTCTCGTTTCCATCTTTTTTTTTCTATCCCGCTTCTGACACCAATTTGTTACGTCTGTGTGTTCGTTTGTTAATTTGTCGTAAAAATTCTTTCCGAGAAACTTCAGCGATACAAGTCCTTTCTTAGATCAAACTAGTTTATTCCTTTCTCAACTCAACTTTGCAATACACTTAATTTCCACAGTTACTTTAACTTCAACACATGCTAGAATTCACAACGATTCACGCACTGTACTTACGGTCACTACCGCACTTAACTCAATTGTCCGTCTCTGTCTGTCTGCAATTCTGAATGCAAGTCTCCTTCTTCTGGCATGCTTATATACAATAAAAGCGCGCGTGTAGCACGTACTAGCCACTTCGCGAATCTTCTAGACACTCATCACGTGTTACCAGCGTCACGTGACTTCCGCTGTCGTAACAGTATATTATTCTTAAGGTAGTGTTAGATGTACACGACTGTTTCCGTTTAAGTTTAATGCAGGAGTTATGATTTAGATAGTTATATAGTGCGAGTATTAAATTTAGTTATTTTTAAAAGCATTAGTTTGTTGCAGATTTGTTTTGGTAACTTTTTGCAATTTTTTTTTGTAGTTCAGTAGTTATGAATTAGTGATTGTTGTATTATTGCGTCATAATATCTAGTAGTGTGTGAAACATTCTAGACCTCTGTTGGGTTATACATACGCGCCAAAAATGTAGTTCGAAAGATAGATCTATACTGTGTGATTTTGAGTTTAGCCATAAAGAGCGTATAGTGACAATTTTTTAAATTGAAATTATGACAGATTGTATTGTAATATCAGAGTAGAGAAGAAATAATTTGTCTTGTCAATTGTGTTCTAAAGTAACTGAGCCAGCCTGTGTGGACTTTGAAAAACAGACAGTTATTTCAAGCTCTGAATACAACTATGATAACCAACAGTGTAATAAGCATTTGCATAGACGTTTGACTTTTTTAATACATTATTTCAAGCAAGTGGGTTATATGTTGTTTGTTTATTGTTCAAATGTTTCGTTAAAAAGTCACAGGCAAGTACTGTAAAGAATTCATCCTATACAGAAAATCTGACTGTGGCAAACTAGCCAAGATCTCCAGTGGTAAATGGTAATAGAAGTAAGCGTAAATAACAGTGGCAAAATAGTCTTATATAAACATAGCTGCAGTGGTGGCAAAATTATTGTAGGGATCACGGCCACACTATATAACAATGTAGAGTGTTTTTGATAAGTGGATAGAGGTGGCAGCGACTTGGGCTCAAAAATGGTGATCTATGAGAATTTCTTAAACAACAACAATACCTAGAGAGAGAGAAAAAATCAACAGAAGGGAGAGAAGAAGAGGCAGAGAAGGCAGAAAAAAAGAACGAGGTCAGTAATTGAGAAACAGAAAAAGGAGAGAGGAGAGACTAGAAAAAGAGCACAAATTGAGATCACCGAGCTCACCCAACAGAAAGAATGACAATAGGGTCAGGAACAGTTGACCCAAGCTGCTCAAATTTAATGAACAGAAAGACATGTATGAAAGATCTGCCCGAAATCAGAACTGGGACAAAGGCAACTTGGCAGTCTGTCTCAGTCCCCTTCTCACATGAAAAGGCCTACAGCATATGTGGGCATGACGTTGGCGTGGACTATAACAAATTAAAAGTGGCCTTGCTGAAACATTATGAACTTTTTGAGTAAGGTTTTTGCTGGAAGTTCAGAGAAGTGAAACCTAATATTGGAGAAACTGTATTTTGGTTTGTGGCATGACTACAGTTATACACTCAAGGTGAACTGACATAGCTAAGTGTGAAGATAGTTTTGAGAACTGGCAAATCTACTATTACATTCTCCACTGAAATGAACTGTTCCTAAAAGAGAGAGAGCATCAAAGATCTGGACGAGATGATCAAGCTGGCAAAACAGTATATGGAAGCCCGTGGAGGGAGTATAACTGGCAAGTCCAAGAATAACCAATTAAAGTTGAAAACAGAAACAGGATACCACCAAAGATGACAAGAAGTCAACAGACAAAAGGAAGAAGATATGTTATGCTTGTTATAAAATGGGGCACATTTCCGGTGAGTGCAAGTCTGTCACCAACAAACAACTGCAGAAATCTCAACATAAAGCAGCTGGAGCTACCTATAAATATGGTTCTGGTAAGAAACAAGAAAAGAGTGACTGTCACCATGGATGATGCTGCTGCCAAAAGAAACAGAATAAAGACAACTGGTCAGATTCACTACAAGAAGGAAGTTCTATCATCATGATTAAACAGTGCATGATTGATGGTCAGCTCAAGTTAGTAAATGGGTCAACAGTGCCAGTAGTTATTGGAGCATGTGACAAACATCAAAAGGTGTGAAAAACCGATAACATGTCAGTAGATGAAGACTACGTTGGGGACAAGAAAGTGAAAGCCCTACGAGACAATGGGTGCAGAAGTGAGAACTAATCTATTATCTGATGGCCAGATATCAGGCAAGGTATGTGTGTGTGTGTGTGCTTATTGATGGGACAGTGAGAAAGTTTCCCATAGCAAGAATAAAGGTAAATACTCCATATTACATGGGAGACTTTGGGGACATGTGTATGAAGGCACCCATATATGACTAGGTGATTGACAATATACAAGGCAGTAGAAGTTTGTAGGGACCAGATAGAAATGAGACTGATGAGCCATCTGCAGTCACCACAAGAGCTCAAGAAAAGAAAAGCAAACAAGACATCAAGCTCCTACAGGTCTCTAACGGTGACCCTTCACTGCAGAAACTTTGGGACAATGCCTGGGAGAAAGTCGAGTACAAGACAAAGGAGAAAATAAATTATAGAATAAAGGACTGGAAGGGAGTGTTGTACCAGATCTATTAAAGCAGTTATACCGAGGAAGTGAAACAGATCATAGTACCAACAGAATACTGGACTTAAGTGATGAAGTTGGCTCAAAAGTCGATTGTGGGAGAACATGTAGTAGCAAAGAAAATGGCAGACAGAATCACCAGCAACTTCTATTGGCAAGGTGTTATCGGAGATGTAACCAGATTCTGAAAGTCAAGCAACATCTGCCAAATGTCACTACCTAGAGGGAAGGTATCTAAGGTGCCACTTGGTGAGATGCCTCTCATAGAAGAGTCATTCAGTAGAGTAGCTATGGACTTGATCAGACTACTAACACCTGTATCTGACAAGGGCAACCAGTATGTGCTGACAGTAGTCAACTATAAGATCCAGAAGCCATAGTACTGTGGAAGATAAAGAAGGGGAGAGTAGCAGAAGCCCTACTGCAAGTGTTCTGTGGAGTAAGCTTACCAAAAAAAGTCTTGAGGGACAGAGGGACCCAATTTACCTCAGAACTGATGCAAGAGGTGTGCAGACTCATCAGTACTAGGCAACACTTTTAATGGATTTTGTGAGAGGGTCAACGGAGTCTTAAAGAGCATGCATATGTGCCAGGAGAGACCACGTGACTGGGACAGGTACCTGCAGGCACTATTATTTGCTTACATAGAAGTCCCACAAGCAAATACAGGATATTCGAGTGATATCTTTGTTGATCTCTCTAGTGACCTAAAGTGCGTGTAGCGAAAGTTAGTAGGTAGGAAAGACTGCAATCACCAGGTTACTAGAATGAGAAATTAGAAAAGATTAAAATAATAAAGTTAGCAGAGTAGGAAAGATGGCAATCACTAGTTTATCAGAGTGAAAAAGATTGTAATTACCAGGTTGATGGAGTGTGAAAGATTGCAATAACTGGATTAGCAAAGTAGGACATTTGTAAACATTCTGTAAAGCAGGAAATGCTACAATCACGTGATTAGAGGAGTAGGAAAGACTGCAATCACCAGGTTTGTAGAGTAGAAAGATTGCAATCACCAGGTTTGTAGAGTAGAAAGATTGCAATCACTGGGTTTGTAGAGTAGAAAGACTGCAATCACCAGGTTTGTAGAGTAGAAAGATTGCAATCACCAGGTTTGTAGAGTAGAAAGATTGCAATCACCAGGTTTGTAGAGTAGAAAGATTGCAATCACCAGGTTTGTAGAGTAGAAAGATTGCAATCACCAGGGTTTGTAGAGTAGAAAGATTGCAATCACCGGGTTTGTAGGGTGATTGCAATCTTTCTACTGGGTTTGTAGAGTAGAAAGATTGCAATCACTGGGTTTGTAGAGTAGAAAGATTGCAATCACCAGGTTTGTAGAGTCGAAAGATTGCAATCACCGGGTTTGTAGAGTAGAAAGATTGCAATCACTGGGTTTGTAGAGTAGAAAGATTGCAATCACCAGGTTTGTAGAGTAGAAAGATTGCAATCACCAGGTTTGTAGAGTCGAAATATTGCAATCACCAGGTTTGTAGAGTAGAAATATTGCAATCACTGGGTTAGCAAAGTAAAATATGTTGCAAGCATTGGGTTAAGGAAATAGGACAGATTGCAATCATCGTGTTAGTGAAGTAGGAAAGACTGAAATCACCTGGTTAGGGAAGTAGGAAAGATTGCTGGAGATTAAAGAAATCTAATTACTGTAAAATAAAGACTGTTTTAATCTTGCAGGTTCATGAATTGCTGAAGACACTTTGATTTGTTTCGGTTGAACATCAGTGAAGCGCATCCAATGTAATAAAGACTCTAACTTTTGGTAACGACAATAATAACAAAAGAAGTATACTTACTTGTTCGTGAAATTGGGTCCTTACTGCTCCGGAACCACCTCCCCCATTGTAACCAGTGGCTGCAGCCAAATTATCGCCTTTCCGAGCATCGATCTTGGCCGACCCTAACTTACTTATCATCATCATCATCATGGCAGTAATGATCTAGAGTATGAAATACAATGATGAAGGCAATATAAGAAGCATGGGAGAATTCTCATCATTCGATCACAACTGATATTATTTTATTCATCATCGTCATATTCAAGACAATAATGATATAAAATATAAAACAAAAACATGAGTTAACTCTTACAGAATGTCCATTGTCAAAGGTTTCTGTATATAGACTGGGATTCTTTTACAGTAGGTGTCTGTGACTTGTTGGTATTAGATACAAACAATAAACGGACAGCACACAAGCTACTTGTTTTAAAATAATATATTTAAGACAATTCAAACGTATATTAACAAAATATTTTTACACTATAAAATATCACAGTTGTATCTAAAATTCTAAATAACTCTCTTTTCTTGTCAAAAGTCCACAAAGGCTGGTTCACTTACTTTAGATCCCACTTGACAAGATGAATTATTTTTCTCTACTCTGTTTCTTACTACATTCTTACCACAGTTGTATCCAGAACTTTAAATAATTGTCTTCCTTTCGTTAAAATCTACACAGGCGGGTTCAATTACTTTAGAACACCCTTTGACAAGACGAATTATTTCTCCTTATCTCTGTTAACTGTTAATCTCACTTTAAATATTGTCCATTACAGCTAAACTAACAATCACGCAATCTAACTTCACTTTCTTTAACTTAACGTAATTTGCACTCACTTGGTCGGTCGCCCATATATATATATATATTGTCCAAATGAGGCATAGAACTTTCTACAAACTACAAGACGCTATGATGTAACAATACTCACTTAAAACAAAGAAAAAATTACAGAAAGTTCTAGTAATGTGACGTCAATTTACAACAATTAAACTACTTTTGTTTGTTTGAAATTAAGCACAAAGCAGCACAATGGGCTATCTGTACTCTGCCCACCACAGTTATCGAAACCAGGATTCTAGCATTGTAAGTCTGCAGGCATATCGCTGTTCCACTGGGAGCAATTGAACTATACACACAATGTACCACTCCTACCTAGTTACACAATGAAATTTGTTATAGCTATCGTTTTTGAAGTAATTAACTTTAACATTCTTGTTATGAAAACTAAATAATCATTAAATATTAGATCACTAAATGAACTAAGTAATAACTCTTACACTAAACAGTCTTGTATATCCAACACACGTGTTGAAATGAAGAAGGTGCTATATAGAATCCTGTGTGAATAAGTGAAGTTCTATCAATTCGCGTTTTTATAAAATTATTTTAAAACTTCGAGTCATTGCTCGTAATTTCTAGTTGCAGTTTCGTATTTTTTAATCTATACATATATCAGTAAAACTAACTTATATCGTATGAAAAATTGACCGAATGTGTCTGAGTTCGACTTCCTAATCATGTATTGTTACTGATTCTCTCATTGTCTCGGTGGTTATTTATACGGTTATTGAATATATGCCAATAAATCAAGCAAATCTCCCACTGAAACTGGTAAGCTGTGATGGGGTGGTTCATCACGCATCTCAGGCTGTATTAACATCAGATAATAAACGACCTAACCCCCCCCCCCCCAGTGGCTCAGCAATAAGTCTAACGACTTATAACACTACAAAGTAAGTTTAGATACCAGTGGTGAGCACAGCACAAATAGTCCATTGTTTTAACTCTAACATAAAGCGTTTCTTCCTAGTGTGTTGTTTTAACTCTAACAGAAAGCGTTTCTTCCTAGTTTGTTGTTCTAACACTAACAGAAAGCGTTTCTTCCTAGTTTGTTGTTCTAACTCTAACATAAAGCGTTTCTTCCTAGTTTGTTGTTCTAACTCTAACATAAAGCATTTCTTCCTAGTTTGTTGTTCTAGCACTAACAGAAAGCGTTTCTTCCTAGTTTGTTGTTCTAACTCTAACAGAAAGCGTTTCTTCCAAGTTTGTTGTTCTAATTCTAACAGAAAGCGTTTCTTCCTAGTTTGTTGTTCTAACTCTAACAGAAAGCGTTTCTTCCTAATTTATTGTTCTAACTCTAACAGAAAGCGTTTCTTCCTAGTTTGTTGTTCTAACTCTAACATAAAGCGTTTTTTCCTAGTTTGTTGTTTTAACTCTAACTTAACGCGTTTCTTCCTAGTTTGTTTTTTTAATTCTAACGTAATGCGTTTCTTCCGAATAGGTGTGAATAGCTTCAGTAAACAGCTAGGTTACTAAATACTTATTAAAAAAATATTACCTACTTTCAAAGTCTTCGCGATCCTTTTACAAATTTTGACGACCCAATATTGGATCGCAACTCATGGTTTGAGTAATGCTGCTCTGACGTAAAGCGTTTCTTCCTAGTACTTAGTTGTTTTTAACTGAAACGCAAAGCGTTTCTTTCTAGTACGTAGTTGTTGTTAACTCCAACGCAAATTGTTTATTACTAGTACGTAGTTGTTTTTAACTCCAACATAAAGAGTTTATTCCTTGTAGTTGTTCCAACTCCAACGTAAAATGTTTATTCCTTGTAGCTGTTTTAACTCCAACGTAAAGCTTTTATTCCTTATAGCTGTTTTAACTCCAACGTAAAGCTTTTATTCCTTATAGCTGTTTTAACTCCAACGTAAAGTTTTTATTCCTTGTAGCTGTTTTGACTTCAATGTAAAATCTTTCTTCCTTGTAGCTGTTTCAACTCCAACGTAAAATGTTTATTCCTTGTAGCTCTTTTAACTCCAACGTAAAGCTTTTATTCCTTGTAGCTGTTTTAACTCCAATGTAAGGCGTTTATTCCTTGTAGTTGTTTTAACTTCAATGTAAATATTTCTTCCTTGTAGCTGTTTTAAATTCAACGTAAGGTGTTCATTCCTTGTCGTTGCTTTAACTCCAACGTAAAGCGTTTCCTCTTAATTTACTGTCCAGCTATATGTGTGTACTAAATTGTGAAACTACAATGTTTGTAATTAAGACTAAGTTAAAAGTAAGGACTAAACCAGCAGACTTTATGTCTGCTATAATCCATGTTTCTTTAAGCCTCAGATAGAAGAGAGGGGCAAATCAACATATTTTATTTCTGTTATAATCCATTTGTACTTTAAGATGCTGATATTACGTGAAATCATGATGTTATTGTTATAAGCTACGTTTATAATGTTGTAATTTATTTAATTTTGATGTTATTGTTATAAGCTATGTTTATAATGTTGTAATTTGTTTAATTTTGATGTTATTGTTATAAGCTGTGTTTATAATGTTGTAATTTGTTTAATTTTGATGTTATTGTTATAAGCTGTGTTTATAATGTTGTAATTTGTTTACTTTTGATGTTAGTTTGAGGGCGTATGACGTTAAGAATGAGAAAGTCCTAGAAATGCGTACAACTAGGGAAATTTTAAATACAACGTTCCGTGAATCGTCGTTTGGTTAGTTAGAAAGTGAATTTTTCAAGACGATAGTACAATATGTTGAAAGATACTCGAGGATATAATTAAAATAATGTAGAGTTTTTCTAAGGTAGAGAGTTGAATAAGTCAACTGGTGTGTTTTCGTGAAGTATTTGAATCTGTATTTGCTGTCGTTCTTATTGAGTTAGTGCCCGGCATGGCCAGGTGGATAAGGCGCTCGACTCACAATCTGAGGGTCGC
>NW_013670625.1:66536-73609 GCF_000517525.1 Limulus polyphemus | reverse complement strand
CTGGAAAGGGCTTGCCATTGTCTGGGGCTGATTAAGCCGAGCTGCCATTGTTGTAGGTTTTCTTGTAACTGCTGTTGTCTTTCTTCTTGTTTCTTTCTTTTTCCTCCAACCACTGCTGTAATTTCTCTTCTCGTTCTTCTTGTTTCTTTTCTTTTTCCTCCAACAACTGCTGTAATCTCTCTTCTTGTTTAATTTCTCGTTCTTCTTGTTTCTTTTCTTGTTTATTTTGTTGTTCGAGCTGCCATTGTTGCAGGTTTTCTTGCAACTGCTGTTGTCTCTCTTCTTGTTTCTTTTGCCGTTCTTGTATTGCTGCCATCAAATTTGCTAAACTGTAGTTTGATTTGCCGCTTCTCGTTTCCATTCTCTTTTTCTTCTTCTTTTTTTTATCCCACTTTCTGACACCAATTTGTTACGTCTCCGTTTGTTAATTAACTTTCCGTAACTTCTTTCCGACGAAACTTTAGCGACACAAGTCCTTACTTAATAAAACTGGTTTATTCTTTTTGAATATAACTTTACCGATACACTTATTTTCAACAGTCGCTCTGTAACAAACGTTTTAACAACGAACGTTAACTTCAACAATACTTCTGACTGCAGTTCAATTACTCACTACCTACACACATTCATTATTCGTCACGTTGTCACCCTCTTATATATATACCAGACTACTCTATATCTAGTAATCTCCCGACTATTCCCGAAGGTTCGAGAGGTGGCGTGACACTAGTCACGTGACCTCGCTGACGCAACACCTCGATAAGATATCAAGGAAGTTCCAGATTAGAAAGAAGACTTCGTATTGTTTGTAAGTTTGTAAAACTTTTGTATATAAATCATTGCTTGTAATAACTATTTGTAATAACTGTTATTATAAACTGTATTACTGTTTATATATTAAACATTTGTATTAAAAAATGAAACTGTGTGTATCAATCTTGTTGGCAAATATCATAAATTGGATATATATCGGCATTTATTTAACTATTAAATCTAAATTATAATTTTGCTCGATTTCAGACCATTCGAAATTGTAATACGTAACAGTAAGTTTAACAAGGTTTATTTTACACTGCAGTGAAACAACTAGTAGGCTTTAACTGCTGCTTTTATTTGCTGTTGGCAAGTTTAACGATATTTATTTTACAGTGTAGTGAAACAACTCATTGTTGATTTCCGGCACTATTTTTGAACAATATCAGAGATTTTGCTGTAAAAAATCTAATCAAAGCGCTGTTTATCTCTTATAGTTGAAAAATGATCCTTACCTAAGTTTCAACATACCAGATAAATGTTGTCATTATATTACATTATTACGAAAGCAGTGAGTGCTTAAATACACTTATGCGAAATAAACAATTTACAATACTTGAAGTATACACAGATGAGGAGAACCGCAGTTAATCACGAACAGATGCTTCATATCTGCACGTTAGGGACGACATGGTATAAGCAAACTAGTTGATAACATAACTTTTTATACACATATAAATGGAAATTATTAACCTACAACTCCACTGCGAATTCAACATTGACTTTTCTCACTTTTATTAATTGCTGTGACGTTTCTTTGTTTCGCAAAATATACGAAATTGTAGGTTGCATTTGTAAAAGAAATTAAAAGAATAGCGAAACAACCTGTTTGTCAGCGAAAAACATCACTTCCGTGGGTGTTCAGTTGACATTTGAAAGTCTGTGGGCAGTTAGGGGAATATTACTTCACTTGAAGTACACATGACGCACTAGAGATACGCCACACAGGGATTGGACAATTGATGCAACAGGCAGTCGATTTATTCTATATTTATTTATTTTATGTTACAGAATGAATGCACTGTTGCCTGTTCTGTAGACATAGAGAAAGCTTTCGACAGTGTATGACTCAATGATCTACGGTTTCAAATGAAACAGTCAATTTTCTTGACAACAGAAAAGTTAAAGTTCATGTGTCGGGCTCCCTACTCTGAATATTTTAGTCCGGAGGCAGGTATCCCGCAAGACAAAATAGTTAGCCCTCATGCGTGTGAGTGAAATGCCCCTAATAAACCAAAATTCCTGTTTTTTCTCCCAATTCACAGGCGATGCAGCTATATGGAAGAGTTTAGATATTTCTGCTCTAGCAGCAACTGCCTTACTAGTGGGTCTTAACAAAATATAAATAACATATGTAGAATAAAAATGAATGTTCCTAAAACGAACGTGTTATTATTCACAAAAGTTATTAAAACAAGTAGACAGCCCCCTAAACTATACCTAATCGCATCTCGGATCTTTTCTATTACATTCACCGCGTTCAAATAGAAAGAAATATGTATTTAAATTTGGAGAACTGAAAAGAAGTATTTTTTTACTTTGCTAGGCTAGGTCAGTATATGTGAGGTTAGATCAAGTTAGACTAATTAGTAAATAAATTTAATTAAAAATAAAAGTCTTTAAAAAAAAGTAAAATATTTTCCCATTCTTTCCCCTTTAAAAACCAATTCTCCACATTTGAATTTATATTTCTGAAATCTTCAGGAAATTGAAAGTACTTGGAATGTGGTTAAGAGATGTAACAAGTGACATTGTGGAACCAATCGTTACATGATTGACTTGTATCTCTGCGTGTTCGTTTGGTGTCGTAGGCATGAAAATGATGATCTCTTCAATTAAATATTTAAGAAATATTTCTGAATTTTCGCATTGAATTTGTTACATTAACACTAGATACTTTCTATTGTCTTAATGTCTTGCATTTCTTTTAAATACATAGGTATATATGTAATGCTAAAAGTACTTCCTTTGTTTTGTAAACAAAATAAAATATATATAAAAAATATACTTCTTTTAATTTCTCCAAATTTTAATTTCTGAAATCAGCATTAACAACTGCATTCGAAAATATATATTTCTTTCTATTTGAAAGCGATGCATGAAACAGAAAAGATCCCGGATCTCTTCTCCAGGTAGACACATGAGCTAAATTTCTGGGTCTAACCTATTACTCAAAATTAAACTGAATTAAACATGTAAATGAAGCTAGAAATAAAATATGGCAAAGAGCCAACTATGTCCGACGTCTGACTGGCAACACCAGGGGCGCAACAACAGGAAACATACTTAAAATGTATAAAACTTACATTCGTCCAGTGGTATAGTATGCATGCCCAGCATGATTTGAATACAGCAAAGTGACACACAAGAAAACTACAGACAATTGAAAACACAATAATCACTAAAGAATACAGAGTTCCATGAACCACGAACACAACATTCTTACACAGTTACACAAACATTCATATGTTGTCAGACTTCTAGATCAAGACAATATTTTGGGAAACATTTAAATATAAATGCTTTATTATGCACACTAGCATATATATTTATCATAAATTAAATCTAATTAACCCACTGTATATATTGCAACCACGTAATACCAGACAAACTACCAACCAATAGATAGATAGACTATTAGTTTTATTTTTGAAAAGGATTATTATATGTCAAACAAAATTATAAGTACATGTCCATACGAAATATGGAACTGCTTGCGAGAAAAATACTTTCTATTCGAGCAAATAAAGCGATATAGTAAAGTGCTAACAAGGAAAATTTCTGCTTTTCTCTTCATGGACATGGCCAGAAAATGGTCATTCGTGTCTGCGGAAAACAACGGACATTCATACCGTGCATGCGGTAGCGGCATAATCCAAAAGACAGCGTTTTAGTATCTTGTGGTAGTAACGCTCTGGACCATCGTTAAACAAAGCCAAGGAGGGTGGAAGAGATCCAGGGAGCACCTGAACCTCCTAGGTATTATGACCAAAACTATGACCACGATTATCGTTTATTGAGTTATTTACTTATCGCCAAGATATACATAATCAAAAAGTGAAAAACATTATGCATGATCTAAGTATGTATTTCGACAAAACTTTCGCACCCCACATACACACTTTCGCCATCCAACAGTAACATCTACCTTTACTGTACAAAAAATATGCTTAATTTTGTTTATTTCTGAAGATTTTCTGACCGAGATGACACTAGAATAGCTTTTATACGATTTTAACTGACTTTAATGACAGTTTCTGAATCCATCAAAATAAACTATTTCCCCGAAAGGGACCAAAGGCCGCTTGGAGGGGTCACCTGCTTTAACCACTCGCACCATTATACAGTAGTGTGTTGTCTGTCAGTCAGTCAGTAGACACTAAAATAACGTAATATAAGGGACGCTTAACGTTGCAATTTGTACTGTAGTGACGTCAGTAAAACGTGCGCATGTCATGAATCACGAGAATAATTATACACTCTGCAGGCTACAACACAGCATGACATATGAACTTCAAAAGCAAGAAATAAAAATATTTCTTACTCTTAATTTTAGTTTTATTGATCTCTCGAAGCAGAACATTTTCAGGGACTCTGCGAAAGTACATCTAGTATTTAATACAAAAATATAAATATCAGAAAAGTGGCTAATAAAGTTTTACAGTTTGTATGATGTCATGTGCAATATGAATTGTAATCTATTACCGCACTTACTTGAATTTTTTTGCTGATAAATCATTTTCGATTTGCTTGTGCGTTACATTAATTTTAAATATTACTCATTTGAAACGATATATTACTTATTACACCTCTTAGTTCCACATATGAAATTAATTTTTAATAATTAATCCTTTTATTACGAGCTTTAGTCACGTTACGAATGTTCATTTAGGTTCTCCTATTAATCATTAAGGAAATGCTGCTTTTGGAAAGGGATAATTGATGGTACTGCATGTTGAGAAAGTCGCACAATAACCTACAAGTTTTTTTTCCATATCCAAACGATCGGCCTGATGAGCTCTAGTATCAGGCAAAAGGCCTCATCAGCACTGGATAGAGCAGATGTAGGGTGGTTGGCATATTATAAAACATTCTTCTTTGCTTTCATCCATAAGTTCTTAGAATAAACAAATCATTTGCCTATATGATATAGATCGTACATATAATCTTCTTGCCTTTAATAATCATTACGTCGTTATAACCTGTAAGTCATGTACAAGACAGCAGATATGAATTATAATGTAGCAAAAGCCGTTTGAATATTTTCTCCCTAATAGCAAAGCAAATAATACGCCTGTTGACCTCATTCGTATATCACGTCATTTTTTTTTCTTTGGTTGCTGTTGATCTACAAACCTAGTTAAAACTAAATTTTACCAGTACGGCCAAAGTTTCTAGCCAAAGTACTACTGGTTTAGTTATAACTCACAACTGTAAACCTTTGATCAAAATAAACTACTTTCATAGATCATGACTAAAAATCAAGCCGGTAGAGAGTATAGATGAATTACACTTGAAGTGAACTGAAATATTTTAACAATTATTAGTTCTTTATGTTGGGAAACGTTTATATTCACACTTACAAAGTTCAACTAGAAAATAAAGTTTTCAGACGGCTTGATTGAGTAATGAAAAAACTTTATTATAACTGTACGACGTTTCGACAATACTTTGTCATCCTCAAGTACCCAAGTGTTAAAGTTCAACTAGAAAATAAAGTTTTCAGACGGCTTGATTGAGTAATGAAAAAACTTTATTATAACTGTACGACGTTCGACATACTTTGTCATCCTCAATTACCCAAGTGTTAAAGTTCAACTAGCATAATTTTTCATGTTTTTGTTGCCTTAAGTGTTAAAGTTCAACTAGCAAAATTTTTCATGTTTTTGTTGCCTCAACTGTTAAAGTTCAACTAGCAAAATTTTTCATGTTTTTGTTGCCTACCTTTTGCTTTAAAGCCATGACATTATCAGTTGGAACCTCTGAGAAGCAGTTAAGTTTACTTTTATAATCATAGTAAAACAACATACACCATATATGTTGAATTGCGTCATCACGCAGAGAAAAAGGAAAAGCGACGTAGACCTGGGGAGTATTCCTGGAAACCTTCAGCCCTTCCCTATCTAGGACATTAATTACAGGCTAGTTCTGGAAGATACTATGATTTCTGCTTGAATACTTTCTTGAACAGGAAACTTCTGTAATAGTGTATATGTGGAACATCGCTTGTTTCTCGTTTGGGGCAATATATTTCGCTATAAGATTATATACCTTCACAGCTATTAAAAATTCAAATACACGATATTCCCGTACACGTTTATTTTACTATATGTTTAAATTATCTTCAATTTTACGCTGATCTTCAGGCTTAGATATAAAGAAAAACACACACACTTAAATGGAAGCAAGTAAAATTCAGAAAAAACCTGATTAAATAAAAGGTAAATCATTTTTAAATTCGTAAAATATAACGTCATATTTTATCTAGCGAAATATATTGAAGGTTTCTTAGGCTTACAAATAACCAGATAACACTTCAAACAAAGTAACTCACAGTAAAGCAAAATGATATTATCGATTAGCTAATGTAACAGAAAATTAAAGTTTGATTGACCTTAGATTTTTGTTTTGTTCAATAGTTTGAGACCTACGTGTAGCATGGAAAGTACTATTAAGATGTTGTGAAATGCTTTGTTTGGAATTATCCCTTTCTGAAGATGTTTCTTCTTTCAAAATGTACGTTTTTGTAAGGGAAAATGGATACAAATATTATGTTTCCGGAACAAGTTTTATGCAATAAGTTTCACTCTAGATTTTGTTTTTCATTAATTTCTACTCAAAACTCGCTACCTTCATATATCATAATTAAAATCCAACCAAATAGTAAGTATAGGTAATTAAGTATATCTTTCTTACGTTCTCATTTGTAAAGATTAGAATGCATTGTTTTATCAGTTGGGTACTCTCGTTGTTAAAGATATTTTCGACCGTAATCCCAATAATACCTCACGAAGTTCGTCCAGCTTGGGAAATTCAAATTACTCCTAAGTACAATTACTAATTAACAACGCAAAATAATCTTTGTATTGTTAGGTATTGCAATTTCGAATGGACTGAAACCGAGCTAAATGATAATTTAAATCTAGTAATTGCATAAATGCCGAAATATCTCCAATTTATGATATTTGCCAACAAGATTGATACACATAGTTTTCTTTTTTTAATTACTACAAACAATAATACAATTTACAATAACAGCT
>NW_013670625.1:65273-66454 GCF_000517525.1 Limulus polyphemus | reverse complement strand
TATTACAAATAGTTATTACAAACAATGATGTATATACAAAAGATTTACAAACTTACAAGCAATATAAAGTCTTATTTCTAGTCTGGAACTTCCTTGATATCTTATCGAGGGTTTACGATGAGCGAGTTAATTTCGAGTTGAGGTAATTACAATTCACTTAGTAGGGAGTTAGCTAGCTCTGTAGGCCTCGCTAATTACACACCGATTACAGATCTAGTTTCTTTTACCGCTGAAGTTATATAATATCTTCATAACAGTACTAATATCCGATGTGAATCCACTGAAGTTAAATGGTTCATAACTTTCGCAATTTATATAAATGTTCCTGGTCAAATATCTGAAGTTTCCCGATTAATAACCGTTATAACTATCACAGTTATAGCTTTTGAAGTTTATAGCAAACCAATAAAAGATACACTTTTTTGGCTCGTCGCGTTCGTTATATTTAGAAGCATGTCGAGAGTTTCTCGAAATTTCAGTTTGCGTAACGATACTGACGCTAACGCTAACGTTTATGTACACACATATATTGTTGATTCTTACACTCCAAAATATTTTACAACTTTAGAGAAAAGGCAGGAGTTTCGCAATACATTTTTAACAGTATACGTTAAGTACATTTCTAAATATAAGTTTCATTTAAACAAACATCGATATTAAAACATATGCATAATAATAAATCCGTCACAATAATAAAAACACATAGTAATAAATGTGGGCATACTAAACATTCTAACGAATACTGTTAATAAAAGTAACATTAAACATAAGATAGACTATACTTCACTCACAGAGCACATAAACGCCAGTGGCTGGCTTCATGTACTATCGTAGATTTAATATTCCTTGAAACAAATGAAAGAGTATATATTTTAATCTTTACAAATCCTTCCTAAAAACGTCTTGTTACCAAAGGAAGCCTATAAACATCCAACAGTGTAACTTTAGAGTAGTCTGACATGACATCTGAGATAAATTACTGCAACACACGGTACTGTATTGTTATACTTTGGTTTGGTTTGTTTTGAATTTCGCGCAAAGCTACACGAGGGCTATCTGCGCTAGCCATCCCTAATTTAGCAGTGTAAGACTAGAGAGAAGGCAGCTAGTCATCACCACCCACCGCAAACTCTTGGGCTACACTTTTACCAACGAATAGTGGGATTGATCGTAACATTATA
>NW_013670625.1:34761-64557 GCF_000517525.1 Limulus polyphemus | reverse complement strand
CTTCGTAAGCTGTCCTAAAATTCAAATTAGAACAACTGTAAATATTACCATCACTTACACTGCACATGCGTAGAGGTTAAATAAAGCAACATGATATAAAAACAAATACCCAACAATGAGAACGTGAAAAGTTTAGCACTTGTAAAAACAAGACAGAGAATCTAATTTCTTCTTTGGGTAACTCTTATCACCATGAACTCTGACCCCTGAAAATACATACGTTAACTGATAATGTACATGCGAATTCCACTTTATTCAACATCCAACTATAAAGAAGAAACGACTTTGCACTTTAACCTCTTGACCGATAAGGGTAAAACACAAAATACAATGCAAAGACAATTTAACCTTGAACACTTTCTAATAGTTTTGATAAATGGACGAAACTGACTCTCGTTAGTAATTAATAACTGGTTAATAAACAAACACAGGCATAATGTTTGTGTATACTGGTTTAACCTGTCTCATTCATGCTATAATGATAATTCACAAGCAGAGTTTTACCTTCAAGCACAAGCTACTGAACGTAAGCTCGCCTGATTTTTTGTTGGAAGGGTGCCATGTTCGTAGTGAAAATAGACCTTATATACATATATATATATATATATATATACCTGTGAATAGAACACAAAGTTTTCCTACAGTTTGGAATTTGTACGTTACAAATGATATAAAAATCACAACCAAGCGAGATTTTATGCACGTTAGAATCAAACAACCTAGGTTTGAACATATATAGAGGCCGAGAAAGTGGGATATATAACCCACATAATAATGTACGACAGTATGTGGGCAGAATACTTCTTGAACGCGGCCCGAAATGGAAAATTTAACATAAGTGCGTGGGGTGGATTTAGTTGAATGGTTCGGACTTGTAAAACTGGTAGTTATAACATCCCTATATATCTCACCCACTGAAATGTCCTTTTCGAAGGGTCCTCAATTATACAACATATCTACAAGAATGTAATTTTATTATATACAGTAAAGGTGTAGCAACACGAGTATCGTATCGTGAAGCCGTGGTACGATTGTATCGATACATCATCCGACACAATACGGTTCATATACGTACACGAAATTTGGCAAGCTTTCAGTAAACATTACACGTCTTTCGTACAGAAACAAAATTAGAATTTCTAATAAAGTATTTTTGCTAGAAGTCAATGATTCAATAAAGGAAGATAAGTATTGAGTACTACATGTTGTCTTCATTTCTTTTATCAAAAACATTACATACAAAGTAAAGTAACATAACAATAACAAAATAGATAGACAGATATTAACTTCTTTTTTTTTTATTTTACTTCTCCTGCCAGCTGCCATTTAGTTGGTCAAACCTGAGAATTTGGAAAAAACACTGTAAAGTGTGAAGTACTTAAATAAGACAATGTTAGTAATATAGTTTGTTTGTTCTGAATTGTTATCTGCGCTAACCGTCCCTACTTTAGCAATGTAAGACTAGAGGAAAGGCAGCTAGTCATTACCACCCACCGCCAACTCTTGGGCTACTCTTTTACCAATGAATAGTTGGATTGACCGTCACATTATAACGCCCCCACGGCTGAAAGGGCGAGAATGTTTGGTGTGACGGGGATTCGAACCCGCGACCCTCAGATTGCGAGTCGAGCGCCCAACCACCTGGCCATGCCGGGTCCGTTGTTATAGAGTCAGAGAATTACTGCAACGCATATTATTGTATAGTTATAGAGTCAGATAGCAGGACAATACAAATAGTGCAGCAAAAAACTAATGTTAATGAAGATAAAGAAATAAAAAAAAATGAAATGAATCATACTATAAACAGCTAGAATAATGATACCCTAATGAAAATATAATATAATGAAGATACTCTGAAGAGTGTCTAACAAAACTAATCCTACTTTTTAACTTACCACTGCCATTTTACAACATACATGAAGCGGGTAGCAACAAATAAAAATTAAAGTTAAATCCTAAGTAGTAGCCAAGAAGTAAACGTGATAAGACTTGAGAAAGCTTAATAATAAAAACAAAGAAAGAACAGTGCTAAATATAACCATTTAAATAATAAGCAAAATTTCTAATGACGTAATTTTGTACTATAAATGGAACTGTTATATAACTTGCCTAAACTATAGTAATAATCTAAATAATGGAAGGTAAAATTAAGCGTTTTCTCCATACTACAGTGATTCATTATTACATTACAAAATTTCTAAAAATAAATAAACTGTAAACGTGAAAGTTTTGTAAAGGTTGTGATAAGGCCTAGAAAAAAATGCATTGTTTCCTATTACATGCTAAAATAAAAATAGGGTAGGTAAGATTTTATTACAGTATCCTTTGCTCTACTGATATATTCAACTTCCGCTGGATATTTGAGTTTAGGCCTACAGTGAAATTCAATTGATTTGACACCGAACGTGTCTGCTAATTGGTCTATCCCAATATCCATTGAAATTTCACCTAGATTAACATGTGTTGATGTCTGCTCATAATCATTCGAATCTAGTTTAGAATGGAATGAATCAAACACGTCTTTGACTGTTCCAGTATACTGTGACACTATCGTTTTTAGAGCAACATGTGGGAATTTGTTAAAGACGACAGCCAATATTCTAGCCGCTATTAAGAAGTGTTTGACTTTGCCTGAATGAAAGCTCAGCTATAATTGGCTGAGAGCATTGACACACCACACCAACTAACAAATCAGAGTCATGGTTTCTTATTACCTTCACCTTGCACAGTATGGTAGCAGATTGGTGCAATGATTTCATGAAAATAAAAACAATTATAATTGAAAGGCATTTTTAATTAGAGTCGAGCTGGAGATGAATTTTTTGGGGGAGTGTTAGCATTAGAATTTCAAATAGACTGCAATTGAGTTAAATGATATCTTAAATTTAGTATTTAAATATTTTTTTTTTTTTGTAAAAATGTTTTAAGAATGCTTTGACCCCACTGGTTAGTATAGTTAATTTATAAATCAGAAGCCATAAATTACGGTAAATAAACAATATATATATATAATTATTGTTAATAAAGATTCTGTTTTTTAAGTTCACTTATATATGTTTCTTTCTTTTGCTCTCCAAATTCGAATATATTCTCTGCAGTACATTTTCTGAATCTGAGTTTTGCGGATACTGTTAAACTTATCTGTTAGACATCTATGTACCTGAATATCACAGACTAGTTAAAAGCAACATTTCGGTGTTACGATCGAGTAAATTATTACAAAATACTTGACCTATGGCTCGCTAATAAACATCGCTTGATAGCTCGCAAATTAAGAGTCGTAAAACCTTTTCACCTGTCGATTTTTTGACGAACCAACTATCCTAAATGTAGAATAGTTAAGTGTCTATTATATGACGCACATACATGCTCTTGTGAAGCTCCACTTGATAGCTTGGAAAGTAAGAGTCGTAAAACCTTTTCAGCTGTCGATTTTTAACGACTTAATTATCCTAAGTGTAAAACCGTTTTAAGTATATGGGCAGGTGCATACCACAACAGTACCTATTCACAAGGGTTGAACTTTTGTTCCATAATTGTTCTGTTTTAACATCTTTTTTGATACATGGCTGCTTTGCCCATTTGTTTCTGTAAGAATTAGTTTGCATCTTCTATTGAAAAACACAGCCATTCTACATATTCCTGTTGGCATTATAATTTTCATGTTATTGGTAGAGGGCCATATGTCAGATTCACTGGGAGCTATAGTTATCGTTCAAACATCAGACGATGTGTAGGGTTAACGAACTTAGTAAGCATATGCGTGACAGTCTGTGGACCCCTTTAATCCAAACCCTCAGATAAGGATGATAAGACAAAATTCGTATTTTCACAATAACTAACACACAATACAAGTCTGCAGACTAAAGTTATATCCTTGGTCTCTCCAGGCATATCAAAGCATGGTATATATTGTTCAATAAACACATCTGTGATGGACTGCACTAACATTTCAGCCAATGGATAAGCTTCAAACCACTGGGTGAAGTAATCGATAATGACCAGCATTTGCTGACTACATATTTCTATTTTAAGTAAAGGACAAGCTATATCTAGGGCGTCTCTCTTTAGAGTAGAACCTATACTTTCCTGACATGGTTAATTTTCCTATGGGCAGTGCAAGTGCTATAATTTCTACAACATACTCGTTGTCTTTTCATTAAATGCAGCTGGAAAACAACGTTTGCAAATTAACAATAGTGCACGACAGTTCCCGGTGCCCTTCAGTCCTTGCACACTGTGAAGCCATAAGCTTAGAGCTCTGTGGATCAACAGCTGCATAAGAAGTTGGCTACCGTATCTCAGGAATTCGTGGTGACTTCACAACAAGCAATTCTGCTCTTATAACTGATTATACAAGTTATAGATATTGTGTGCACCAGTACTACATTCACCAGCTTTTAATGGGCACATGCTACTATGCTGCATAGAAAGTAGTGCCCATGCTATCGTCTGAAAATTTCAGTTGCTTTTCCAGAAGTTCCTGATTGACCATCCAAATGCAGAATTGTAATAGCTCGTATGGTTCATTATTACTATTGCTGAAATGAGTTTATTCAAGGTGTGGTCACTCAACAATAGGCACGCTCTCATACTATGCAATCATATTCACTATACCCTCCTTTACTTGAGACAAAATCATGCCAATGCCACTATAACTGATGATAAACTAACATTCGTTCTAAGAACAAGGCATGCCTCAATCAATGAGTGGAACACATTTTTACATTCCTATGACCACAACCCATTGATGATACAATGCAAAATTTACAAAACTGCATATTTCTCATTTGTTAGTAGGTCAGGACAAGTCTTTATTAACTGTTACAGTCTCTGCAGGATTATTGGACACCCCATTTCTACTGCTTACTTAACCAAGGAATTGCACTTTTTGCCCATATGTGTGTGTGTGCACTCTATTAGTCTATTCTGAGCCTGCAACCGTGTACACTGGAATACCATCTCAGATTCAAATCTGCTTTCCAGATAGAAAACAATATGTTTCATGCATTGATGTTATCACTGCATTCATAATAAACCATGGGATACCGATTACGCATTAGGAGAAATTACCATATCCTTTCAGTATGGCATATGATGCTGCCAAGAAGAAGTCAGAGGTGCACTTCTACACTGAACAGTCAATTGCCACCATTTGTTAGAATGAAATTTGTTCTAACTAGTTCAAGTAGTGGCTTTTCACGAAGAACCTGATACATAACAAGGTTTATTAAAGTTCTGGCTGCATCACTATCCACCAGAAACTCAAACTCATGCTAATGAACCATTATTAGCACATACAATGACACACGAAGTCCATGATTCTCTAGATAAGATACCATAGCCTTAGGTTTCAGTTGATTGCTGTTCTCATGCAATTATCATGCAAGTTGGTGGCCCCTTCCAGTTCAGGTTTTACTAGTGTAAACTAGTAGGTGTTGCAGTGGCCTTTGCTTGTTGTCGACCTTTCTGCACTCGTTGTGGCTTTGGTATGAAAGGTGCATGTATCTTTTGGTCCTGTCTAATGATAAAATAGGATCAGTTATGAAAACAGTAACCAGATATGCCACAGATGAAACAGGAGATTCTTCTCTCATGCTTTGAGTGACTTTGTGAGATCAATCCGTGCTAGTTTTGTAGAGTGACCATGGAAAGTGGGCCAGCAAAGCCCTGTTATTTCATAGGGAACTAGGATGACTATGTCATAATTAACTGTGACATTTACTACATAGGAGCTGGTGTTAATGTTTCTTTTGAGTCAAATCAGAGCCAACTCTATAGCTGTGGATACTACCACTGCTAATGTATTCTTCTGCTCCAGTGCAGAATTTGATGTGAAAACTTCAAACTATATTGCTATAAAAACTGCTTCTCTGAGAGACGAGATGCCTCTCAGACCCTCTCAGTGAACTTATCAGCGAGTATCTCATCATGATCTACTAAAGATATGCTTGAGAATGTCCTTCCTTGCAGTATCTGTAATTTGCTAACATAAATGGCCAAGCTCTTATGGGACCTTTACCTTCGAGCTTTGAACTTAGCACTATAAATTGCTTTTACCCCCTTGTCTGTGACACAATTCATTGAAATTTTTTTTCATTTAACAAAATGCTCTTCGTCTGAATGCTCTAAGGTGTTGAACACGGGACCTTTTAAACTCAGAATCAGATAGTGCATTGAATATCCTTGACTCCATCTATTTTAAGCAGCAGCTAGCTTGAAATGTTCTACTTTTGAGGGGAGGGGTGATCTTATTCTGGTGGTCCAAAGATGCATGCATCTTTTATAGATATCCATGGGATGATTTACCACATAGTAATGTTTACTATTATAGCCACCGTACTGAGACAAACTGTAAAATTACACTACATCATCGCATTGCTGAACAGGTTATTGTGGCATTCTCAGTATACCTTGCCAACCGAAAAGGATCCTGACTAATCCCAAGATTACAATGAGACGCTACCTACTCTGCCTCATGATATTGTGATGATACATGACGAATTCATCCAGTGCACTCATCTATCACAGTCCTTAGCCATTCACGACTCAAACCAAGATCTTGCAGTATCTAGGCTCTTTAAGAAGTGTCACGACGTCCCATAGAGACCACTCCAGTAAGTCTCTGAGCATTCAATCTGCTGAAACTACCATGCTCTTTCCCTACTGTCCAACATGTGGGAAGTGAAGATTGGAGATTGTTGTGATAACCCAAAAAATCCAGTGAGACAACTAGCAAGGCAGGATCAAGAACTCAGAAATCACTCTTCCCCTTGCCAACAAAAGCTCTTGGCTAAGAAAGTTCTTTTCCTATTCCCTGTCAGATTCTTAGATTTAGTCATCACTACAGCTGTAGATTCCCCTTCTCTACTATAAGTTGTACAAAGTCTCAGAAATAACCTTCTATGATGACAATTATTTAATTGATATGTTGTGCAAACAACTTGTGTTGCTTTTCCAGATGGATACTTTTCTTGATTATATTGCTTGAGGTATGAGGTTAGTTTTGCCATTGATCTTTCTGTTTGTGGATTCTCACCTGTCACAGGATATTGCACCTTGCTTAACATGGCTTGAGTATAACTTGCTACTTGGGGAACAGACACAGGGCTAAAGTGATATGAGTTCATAGCCATTTGCAGCCCTTACCTTTACGTGTTTAATGATCTTTTGATATTCAGTTAAGAGTGATGTTATAAACATGTATAACGCATGCACGAAACGTTTGAAAACGTGTAACTGAATACATATAGCTAAAGATATAATCTTATCTAGTTATAGAAGAGTGAACCTTATAGCTGTTTCAGTCATTTTGCCTACAGCTAACTAAATAAAGCAGCTGAGTACATTATATTAAAATGATTTTGGAGGTTCACCACGTTGTTACAGCCCATGGCAACACATCTACCCATGCTTTATCTGATGTATATGCATCTTGACAAATAGTCCTGCAGTGTAACAAACGGCTCTGTCGTAAGGCTGACATGTCCAAAGCACACCATTCCTTCCTGCATGGTTTTCATAGTCAGTTTAATGTACAAATACATTCGTTTCCCAATGCTCTTTTCAACAGTATAATCCACAGAAGTGCTTGAATGGTATGCCATCATAGGGAATAGCATGAATACTCACTTCATAATCCAGCAGCTTAAGGTATGTGAGTGTTGGTTGAATGGATATGTCATGGAAGTTGCTTGTGTACAGTTAACTTATGTTTCTTTTTTGAGTATGTTGTGTACTGTTGTCTAGGGCACGTGGAAGGCTTTTGCCACTGATTTTTATGTGTGTGGATTCTCAAAACATGACTTTTTTACCATGGTTAAGGTACGTTTTTTTGCAGGTCTTTTTTTTTGGATGATTCTTATCCTTAGCCTGCTTCATATTAGTTTGTTGTCCAATTCCATTAAATACAAGAGATATCCCCATCTCATCTTGGAAATATTAATTCCTTGATCTGAAAACATCTGATCAGGGTTTATGATAATGTTTTGTGGCATCACACCATCTACATCTGAAAACATCTGATCAGAGTTTATGATAATGTTTTGTGGCATCACACCATCTACATCTAAAAATTTTCTGATGTAGATGGTGTGATGCCACAAAACAATATCATAAACTCTGATCAGATGCATCTGATCAGAGTTTATGATAATGTTTTGTGGCATCACACCATCTACATCTGAAAACATCTGATCAGCGTTTATGATATTGTTTTGTGGCATCACACCATCTACATCTGAAAACATCTGATCAGAGTTTATGATATTGTTTTGTGGCATCACACCATCTACATCTGAAAACATCTGATCAGAGTTTATGATATTGTTTTGTGGCATCACACCATCTACATCAGAAAACATCTGATCAGAGTTTATGATAATGTTTTGTGGCATCACACCATCTACAAATCCTAAACAATATCAAGATCTAGTTCTGATGCATTTCGCTCCAAAGCAGCTTTACAATGGCTGTTGTTGTTACGTGACTTGTTGATCTGCCTACTCAAAACTGCTTTATTATAACTTACTTAACATATTGTATACAATATGCGTAGTGCCACAGTGGAATTCTGGAATACCATTATTAATTACAGTAAATATTGTGTTTATAATGTAGCTAGTACATTTTTTTCTTACATGCTAAGTGGTTGAATGTTACGTAGTTTCTATGAAAACAACCAGTGAATAACTTAAATCATGTTGATAAGAACGCCTATAACTATAACGACCACAGTCAGAACTAACATATTATCCTAGTCGTGTTACTCTATGTTACCATTATCAGTCTAGGTACTGAAGTCCGCTGGTCTTCTTTTCACAGTCATCACAGTACCTATAAAGACTACACAGGTCTTTTCACACATTAAGAGGAAAGAGCATTACCGTAATCTGATCAAAGCAAGCTACCTACATAGATCATAACTTAAAATAAATCCTGTTATAAGTTAAGCTAATTAGACATGCTACTCTTGTAAAGATTAGAATGCATTGTTTCAATAGCTACCTCCGCTGTTAGCGATATTTCAGGCCGTAATCTCAATAGTATATCACAAGGTTTAGGGAAGCTTAGGAAATGTAGGTTAGATCTAAATCCATAAACTTAAAGCTAACAATGCAAAATAATCTTTATAATATAAGAATAGTTCTATTACAGTTCTATTGTTTATAATTAAGCACAAAACTATGGGCTATCTGTGCTCTGCCCATCACTGGTATCGAAACCCGGTTTCTGGCGTTGTAAGTCCGCAGACATACCGCTGTACCACTGGGAGTCAGGGTGCTTACAGTTATAACCAATACTGTTAATAAAAGTAACATTAAAGAAATAACAGAGTATACCATACTTATGGAACATTTGAAACCAAAACATTTATTGTTATTTTACTGGGTTTCTGGTGTTAATGAAGTTTGTGAAGCGAATCAAAACAAGGTTTCAGTTGAACTGAGAATAAAACAACAAAAAGAAAATCAATACAATGTAGTTAGAAAGTAACCCAATTCTAAATAATGAAAAAAACATTCTTATAGTCCCAAGAAATTTAATCCAAGAATTAAGAACAACAACAAAATAATATTCCTTCTAATCAAAAGAAATGAAAAAAAAAAACACAACAAAAATGTTGTTTTTCTCAACAAAAATTCTCTTTTAAATGAATGGAAAAGAAGTCCGAAAGAGAAGTCTCGGGATTTATGACGAAAATAAAAAGTTTTCCCTGTTATTTCAGAGGTGAATAAAAAACTTTGAAGGATGTAACTTCGATGTCGTCATTGATAATTAATGTTTACCGTGTTTCACTATAAGCTCAAAGCTTGTCTGTAACCTTCATTTTACATATATATATCCACATATTTCTATGCAAAAATATACAGCAATCATATATATATATATATTTATATCCAAAAATACTCTCTCTGTATATATTATTATTGTTGTATTCTGCCATTTGATATGTTTACTCAGTCCACCTTGGCATGTGTGTTTGTTTGTTTGTTTTTAATTATGCACAAAGCTACACAAGGGCTATCTGTGCTCTGCCCACCACGGGTATCGAAACCCGGTTTCTAGCGTTGTAAGTCCGCAGACATACCGCTGTGCCACTGGGGGGCACCACGTTGGCATGCAAACAATGACAATTGCTACACTAATGTATATAATGCGCTTCTATTTTAACAAAAAAAGCACAAATTACTGACAACGTATTCTTTATTCCTATATCACAACCTTACATGTGTTATAATATACATTTAAAGCGTTTTTTTTTCTTAGATCAATTTATCATTCAGCTGATATTCATGACATAGATATTTCGATGCCCAGGAGCGTGAGACACCTATGGTTAGCATTGCCAGATCGAATCTTAATTTGGAGAAGTATCCGTAAAAAAAAAAAAATCCTACCTTGCACCTGCAAGACAAGCCCCGTTGGTATCGCATTGATTATGTAGTCTTTATACCCATCGTGCTAGCTGTCGGTATAGATTATAATTACGTGTAATAACAACTTCAAGACATGTAAGATAACTTGTGCAGCAATGTTTCCCTCAAACTGAACAAAAAAAAAAAAAGACGAAGAAGAAGAAGACTGTAACAGGTGCGTCTGTTTGACTTTTTATTATGATGTATAACTCATACATGTTTAGCTTCTAACAGCAAAAAGATCAAATGTTCTTTCATCTAAATATTTGTTAACCTTAGAAACGTGATTGGTTTTCGACATTTTTGAAAAAATACTATGAGTATGCTATAATAGCATTGAATCACTACTATATACCATTAAGAAGTAAACCAGGTTTAATAGCATTGAATCACTGTTATACATTATTAAGAACTAAAACAGTTTTAATAGCGTTCAATCACTATTACACACACCATTAAGAACTAAAACAGTTTTAATAGCATTGAATCACTACTATACACCATTAAGAAGTAAACGGGGTTTAATAGCATTGAATTACTATTATCCACCATTAAGAACTAAAACAATTTTAATAGCATTGAACCACTATTACACACCATTAAGAACTAAAACAGTTTTAATAGCATTGAATCACTACTATACACCATTAAGAAGTAAACCAGGTTTAATAGCATTGAATTACTATTATACACCATTAAGAACTAAAACAATTTTAATAGCATTGAACCACTATTATTCACTATTAAGAACTAAAACAGTTTTAATAGCGTTCAATCACTATTACACACCATTAAGAACTAAAACAGTTTTAATGGCATTGAATCATTATTATACAAAATTAATAACTAAAACAATTTTAATGGCATTGAATCACTATTACACAACATTTATAACTAAAACTGTTTTAATAGCATTGAATCATTATTATACAAAATTAATAACTAAAACAGTTTTAATAGCATTGAACCACTATTATTCACTATTAAAAACTAAAACAGTTTTAATAGCGTTCAATCACTATTACACACCATTAAGAACTAAAACAGTTTTAATGGCATTGAATCACTATTACCCAACATTAAGAAGTAAAACAGTTTAAATAGCATTGAATCACTATTATACAACATTAAGATTAACATTAACATTTACTTTTGGTCATTCCTGTATAAATAATTTGAGAAAAGAATACTGTATTTTAGATATTGATAGATTTTATTAGAATTTAATATAAATACTATTGAACACATACAGGGTGCGCCACAATCAGATATTCCACTACATTTCCAAGTAGAATAAGTTGTGGTACATAAGGGTAAGCTTTTTTTCTTCAACTAATATTTTATTGTTCAAAAGTTAAGATTTTATATTTCTTAGGGCAAGCTTTTGCTGCAAAAGGCCACATTCAACCTATGGCGATAGTACCTTATTACTCCATGTTATAATACAGAGAACTTGAGCACAATATAGGGTCATCACATAGTAACTTATCAATTACAAATATATTAGTATTTGCTACTATTATTCAGATATTAGCAGTTACGGCGATGCACAAGTCGTACATTAATGTTGTGTCGACGCCATATTTTATGTCTAATTGTAGATAAAGATATATCTTTATTTGTTAGCTAGTGTATCTCGCACTCAAATGTTAGCCAACTTTGACTAGTTAGTTCTGTGAATCTTAGGGTATTGTTGTTACATAATGGTTGTAAAGATACCACAGTAATCACAAATTTTTAGTTTTTCTTTTCTTGCATGTGACCAAAACTGATAAATGTTCAACTTAAGCTTCTAACGTTCAACATCAACCAATGTTGATACATACTAATCATGTGGGTGGAAAAAGAAAGTTGTTGGGTGGATCTAACTTGATGACTATGGGGTTACAGGTCACTTACTGTTCCGATGAAATGTTCATTGTCCACCTCCACAGTGAAAGACAAGTTGCAAGTTTAATTGTTTTACCAATCATGTAAAAGATACCGACTATGGGCAAACACCGTATATTACTGGTATGTGGAAAAGCTGAGCCACATCAGTGTTAAAAACACAAGATGCTCATATTAAATAATAAAAGAGATACCAGAACGAGAAATGACATCATATCTACTTTGTTATTAAAATTTAATGTGATTATTTCTTAGCGTGTTTTATCGGTGCATAAGCAATATTTACTTTTCTTAGAACATGCGCCCACATAACCACTAAAGATGATTTTTTATATTTGTATTCGTGTCTAACCACAAAGCCTGTAGATGAAGCCACTTCCAAATTCTTCCAAGACGTAATGTGTTGGCCTTGATAATGGGAGACTACTCCTTCTCTTCTCTGCCGAGATTTCCTTGCATTTGTTTGGTCATGAGTACGTATGTCATTCGTGGGAAACAAGGAAAACGTGTTTTTGAGCTCTTCCCTTGCCCATTATAAAAATTAACGCAATTTACGTCTACCTTTATGTTGCTTGGCTACTTTAAGACAGGGTGCAAGCCGCTAATTTGATTGAAAAAACATAAAACAACTTTGTAGAAAATAACTGACATTTCGAAGTAAGTCGTGGTGAGCCTAACGTACACGTAGGTAGGATTTTTATTTTCTTTTTTATTATTCCTGTAAACTCCCAGTGGAGCATAGGGCCGTAACAACACCTCACCAACTTGTAGTTACTTGTAGCAGGTTGGTTTTTACGGGGTGGAGTTGCTAGCCCCGCGCCCAACCCTCCTCCTTTCTCATCTTGGACTTGGCATGTTTGGTGTGACGGGGATTCGAACCCGCGACCCTCAGGTTACGAGTCGAGCGCCCTAACCACCTGGCCATGCCGAGCCTCGTAGATAGGATTAATCACACTTTATTTTAACGATATGTGTTAATGGAGTGGCGAGTCGTGATCAAAGTGGGCTAAGATTTCAGGAACGATTTGCTTAGCACCTGTATATTGGATTGTGACCATTCAACAGTGAAATGCTACCAGGATAGGCTAATGGCTGTATTTTATATCACAGGTGTTTCCGAGGAATGATTTTCCTATAGCAAGGTTGTTAAATTATGTAGAGACAAAGGACATGACATTTCGGAAATAGGCCTTTTAATACATGGAAACGGAAAATCCTCCACAACAAAGCATTTAAAACAGCAACACGGTCCTAGTCCATATCCAATACAATCCAAACTAGCGCCCTGATCTAGAATGTGAAAAGTACTGTTATAAAAACAGCCTTCTGACCCAAAGTATCATTGCGATGAAGCTGGTACATTAAACAAGAAGACTCATAAACCTCTTGAAAAAGGTGGCCGATAAAACTGGAATCACAAAATCCCATTCGACCACCTACATGACTAGTCCAATGAACTACAACGTGTTGTAAAAGCAAACGTCCCATTATGAAACGTTTGTTAAGATGGTGGGGTCTAAGATTGCTGCAATAGAAACTGGGTGTCGAGTAATGGTGCATAATCATGGCCATCAAAAAGAGTATAAACGGGGACGAGGGAAGTAGTTCCAAGGGCAGCACGAGACCCAGGGTAATGTGCACATGTACATTGAAGATGCATTGATATATAACATCGATATATTCATACAATGTTCTGTGAGGAATTTATTCATGACACATCCTGCATCAGAGGTGTAGTGCTGATGGAGCGCACCGGATCATCGCTCCTGCACCTGAAATTGGAGCTGAGTTCTGACAATTTAAAAGCTAAAAATATTTATGTAAAAAACGTTATTCACTTTACACCTGAAATTAAGTGTCTTTCGTAACCAAATGTCGCCTTTCTTAGCTATTCGTGTTGGCAGGATAGGAAGTCTATATGCAAGGCATTATAAAAATCAATGTTGTTAATACTATATTGCAGTTAGAAAGATAGTAGATTAATAAGATATGCGATTTTAAAACTTGTTTTATTGTTAATGATTTTTATTTAGTAAACAACTGTTTTTGTTCAGTTCAGTTGCGTCTTTAGTTGGCTTTAATGTAAGTATCTCAAATAATTGGTGTTGAATATATTTTATTTATTTAAAATGGACTAAGAAATCGAAATTAGCCTTTAAGATCTTTATAGTTAGGGTGACATTACATGTCTAACAAGTTTTTACAGGGTTCCGGCACTACATCACTGCTCTGCGTTCATCTACAAATAAAGATAAATACGAATATATATCCTAGCAACGAATTTCATAGAAAATATGTGAAATCAAAAGTAAAGTTACATTTACTCCTAGAGGGAGCGACACATACCCACACCCACACATACACTCAGTTTATAAGCATTTCACCAAGAGCTAGTAACGCGTTGCTTACAGATACGTTTTTCAACAACTCGCCAGTCTAAATTGTCTATATAACTAGGAAACAAATTCAAGAGGACGTCCTTTGTGTAAATACACGGTTGTTTTTAACAAGACTGGATAATGCAGATCTTTACACAGGATTTAAAAGACCACTTATTTCATCAAAGTCTACGGGTTTAAGAACATTCAGACACCTTTGCTGAGACGCCAACTCTGCTACTATAATGTAAATTGAATGAAGTGTTTCTCTTTCATTTCTCGTCATTTTAGATAATACAAAAAATCACTTTTAAACATTTAGCTCCGTTTCACGTGTTTTCTCAAGCAATACCACAAACAATCTGATCATTATTAATAGAGCATTAAATCCTATTTTTTCCAAGTGTTCGAAGAATTATATTTTTATAACCTTTTCCCAGATACAAGAAGGTTATTTTTTTAACTGCATTAAGTAAATACACCGGAATAGTATGACTGATGCAAATTACACATATGCTTAACGTTCAGAAGCTTAAGCAAAATTATATGTAAATGACCAGTGTATTGGAGTTGGCACTGAACATGTTTCTAAATAACACCAGCCGTGATCCTCGAAAAACGTGTAAAATTATAAGACGGTGACATCATCCAAATGGTTCTAAAGAAGTTTGAACTATCGTGAAACATTTTGCCAGTCATTATTTAGGTCGTATAAGTGAAATAATAGTTATACAATTTAGAGAACAACAAGTCACTTAAGAGTGTTTCTTTGACCGTTACTTTTGTTTTTGGTGAAAAATACAAAAAAAGAAAAGAAAATTAACAAGGTGAAACACATAATAGACATTAAAAATATGTAAATATTTGCTGGACCAAAAGGAACAAACCGTAAAAATTTACTACATATTAGATATAATAATGGAGCGAATAAAAGAAAATGAACCCAGTAGTTATCCTTGTTCATTACTTTTCATCTGTCGAACTAGTTTATAACATTTGAAGACATAAATGAATAATATAATATACAATTTTTCAATATTCAGGTGTAATTTGGGTGATTTCAAAACCTGGGATTTTGTGCGTGATAATCTTTAATCCATCATCCAAATTATAGTTGGCTTTTGTTAATTATTACATTGGCTCATTATTTAAGGTATGTTTGACTTTTGTTAATTATTACATTGGCTCATTATTTAAGGTATGTTTGACTTTTGTTAATTATTACATTGGCTCATTATTTAAGGTATGTTTGACTTTTCTTAATTATTACATTGGCTCATTATTTAAGGTATGTTTGACTTTTCTTAATTATTACATTGGCTCATTATTTAAGGCATGTTTGACTTTTGTGTGTTATCATTTTCAGTTATCATCTAAAGTGTTGTTGACGTTTTTAGTTTACACTGGGCAATAATTTTTTTTCCCTGATACTAGAAGAAACGCAGCTTCTACTGAATAATTTGATGATGCTAATTTCAAAAATCATGTTAAAAATTACTTATCACCTCTAGTTTTCGAATTATGGTATATTTTTTCAAAATATTCTTATATATCTTGAAAATAACAACAATTTCTTTAGCAACTTTATTTATTCATTGTAAATTGCATTTAAGAATGTATAATTTGCATGCTTTGATAAGTTTCTTTCATGTTACTGTATTAGCAACAGGAATCGATGGCTTAGTGTTCCCATTGGGCAAAAGTACAGCTTTCAGACTAGCTTTAGTTGAGTCGATAAAAAGTATCCATTCTTGAAAATGATGTTCAGTACCTAATTCTTCCAGTACTGCATCAACCTTTGTAGAGGAACACAGAGTATCTTGCATGCTGTAGTGAGAAGCAAGACTTTGACGACGACTTCAATAAATTGAAACTCTTGTTCCTGTAGCTAATATATCCCATTGCTGTAAACAAGAGCCAAGAAGTCCCCCATGCTGCTTTGATAGAGACAAGTCATGAATAAGATCATTTAGCTCTTCTTGTGTGATCAGGTGAGACAGTTAATGTCGAGGTGTCACAGGAATAGAATTACTAGATGAAATGGATGAAGATGATTCATTGTCTTCTTCGCAGGATAACACTTCTGTTTTCCAATTAACTGGTGGATGTGGCAATGGAAGACCATCCCTATGAGGTACTGGTTTCATTGCAGATACAATACCTGGCTATTTAATGTATGGTTTAGTATTGCCTGAATATCCAGAAACATTAGTCATGCAAAAATAACAGTCAGTTACATTATCTTTGGGCTCACACCATATCATGGGAACCTCAAATGGCATACTTGCTCTCTTCTTATTTAGCCACTGTATCAAGACAGATGTGAAAACTGTACAACACAGATGTGGAGCTCAATGTTTTTCGTGGTCACTAAGTTGACACCCAAAATAGTGGTAGTAAGCTACCTTTACCTTGTGTATGATGTTTTCCTTCATAAAACTGTAATATATTTTTCACAAATGTAACAGAAACTGTTAGGGTGATTTTTTACTTTCGGACTTTACTTTAACTGGAGTCAGCCAGCATTTCAAATTATTTTCTAAAAAATGTAAAAAAAATATGTTTACAGAACTAGAGTTTAAAATATTTTAAAAACAAAGTTTTGCAGAATTTGATCACATAGCAGGTATGATGCGAGGAAGAAGATCAGATTTTGTTTTGACTGTGCGCGGAGCGAGGCGAAGTGACCAACTGAGTGATAGGAAACTAAGAAAGAGGCATCTGACTCCGTCCCTTTTATGCTCAGTCGAAGGACTTCTCGAATGTTCTAGCAAACTGAGCATGTGAGGGCTGCGTGATTTCCGGGCGGAGCAGGTAAGCATGGGAATGAAGCAAAAGTTGTGCAGTTTGCTACAAATCGTGAACAAATAGCATATATGAACAATATATTTGAAATTTTATACTAATACAATACAGTCAATGTTTGAAGTTATCAAACATTTATGCCTTTTACCCATTAAACTGTCCAAGTAAACTTAATTTCACAGCATAAACTTATTGTACTAAGTTGATTGCATGGTATTTTGCATAGTGCTAATAAAATATTGAGATATTACAATAATTCAAACTGTAGAGGTGATGGACAGATTCCTACTACATTTTTTGAAATCAGCACCATCAAACTACCCCAAATCACTTTAGTTTTCTCCCGTAGCAAATTTGTTGTTGTCCAGTGTTATCACTTGAATGTATCAGATATAGCTGTTTCCTTGTGAGTTATCATTTTAATCCATCATCCAAAGAATTGTTAACGTTCCTAGATTATCACTTTATTTTATGCAAAGAATAGTTAATTTTTCCAGTTTATTATTTATTCCATTATCCTAGGTGGTACAGTATAGTTTGTCTGTTGAAATATCCTGAAGTAATCCGAGGCGGTACAGTATAGTTTGTCTGTTGAAATATCCTGAAGTAATCCGAGGTGGTACAGTATAGTTTGTCTGTTGAAATATCCTGAAGTAATCCGAGGTGGTACAGTATAGTTTGTCTGTTGAAATATCCTGAAGTAATCCGAGGTGATACAGTATAGTTTGTCTGTTGAAATATCCTGAAGTAATCCGAGGTGGTACAGTATAGTTTGTCTGTTGAAATATCCTGAAGTAATTAATCCTCCGTAAATTGTCGTGTGGGGTTCAACATATCATGAAAGTAAATGTAGATTAATTTTTATAATATCAAGATTCATATTTGAACTGGTCTGTTAATCATTTGTCTATCTCCAAAAATCTAAAAATTAATTAATTATCTCTAAAACACCCTTAACAATTAATATTCTAACAATATTTTCATATTCGTATACAATATTGAAATAAAAGATTGTCTTTTGTTCTCAAAGTATTCTTGGCAAGACGATAGATCTCACCGTTCCTCACTTTTGATGTATTATTTTACTTGGCAGTAATACAGGACCATAGTGACCTACACTCTGCCTCCATGTTTTGCAAAGAAATCGTCATGCTTAAAACACACCTACCTGTGAAAAAAAACAACACAACAATGCGAGACTTTTGTTTTCGTGTTCTTCGATTAGTATGTCCTAAGATAACGACATTTAATTGTAGACGTAAGTTAAATGAAAGCAATCTTCGAATTGAAGTTCGAAACTTTGTCACGTTTGACCACTTTAAAGTTGAATAAAATGTTGACAAAGCATAAAATATAAATGTTTTAGATACTGCTGAGTCATGTTATGGACTGGGACTACCATCCATTTTCTTTATTTATTGTTGACCAAGTAGATCAGGTATTGAAAGGCCACGTTATATGCTAAGTGGTTATAACATGAGTTCGCCATTATATTTCCTTTGATAGTTTAAGGTTTACATTGATTTCTTTTTCTGTGTTATTAAACACAGTGGACATCTCAAATTAAAAAAGTTAGAAGGAAAATTTCAAAAAGTGAATAGAAAGAAAGCAACATTCTCCACACGTGTATTTCATGATTACTTTCAGTAATAAAATAGCACAATATTCTCATGAATATTATGCCAGTTAGTTACATAATATGGAGATAACCAGAGTTTTCTCTATTCTGGTTAAGACAAAAGATAACTACTGTTGTTGAAAAATGCCAATGGCACCTCTGAGTTCATTTTAAAGCAAAACAAGTGTCAGATGACCAGACCTGTGATCTCATATGCAAATATCTGTTGTTATTGGAGTTGCTGTCATTGCCTGGAGGCGGATTACGTCCTGCCAAAAGTCTTCACAGAGCGATCCGTGAATGTTTAATCTGATTCAAAACCGGTAAGAGTGCTAGCCAGTCCATTCATGTTATTATACTCTCTTCTTCTTCCAAAAAGCTGCTATCCAATTGAATATCGTGAAGGCTAAATATCATATGTTAGAAGAAAGCTCTGACCAACTACATCCGCATATGACAACACAAATAGCTGAAAGACTGCAACCCAATAATGTCAACACTCATAGTGCTATGCCATAGCCCAGACCAGTATAAAAATGCTGTCATATGCTTAGTTTTTCTCCAACTGTATTGGTGATTTTAGAGTGCAACTACATCCTGTTAACCACACTTTGTGAGACTTTTAGCCTTCTTCAAAATTTTATGTTTTCCCGGCTATAAAGCCGATCTATTACTCTCTACATCATTGGGGTTGAATCTGATCCTGATAACTATCTGAATACGTACAAGTACTGTATCTGGCTGTAGTGCTAATGTTCTTGATATTATTGGAAACGTACTTTTATTTATTTATGGGATTTGCTAGACAAACACACATAATGTTTGCCTGCCATAAAAGCCAACCTATAGAAACCCTTTTCTGGATGTATGTGTGCTAACTTGTCTAGTTGTATGGTATTTTTTGATCAAACTGATTTCCCGACAAGGTTTTCATTGAAAACAAGCAGCTTCCACCCACTAATTTAGGTGAATTTCCTAAGTGAGAGTGTTAGACTGGGTTTTTAAGAGTTAGTGTGGGAATGATGGAAATAAGAAGAACTGGACACTTTAAATGAAATGATTTGTTTGTATGCAGTTAAACACAAAGATATACAATGGGCTATCCGTGATGTGCCTACCACAAGTATGAATCGGTTTTTACCATAATAACCCATCTTACTTATCACTGAGCCACTTAGGAGCTAAATGAAATGAACAAAATCTTTATCTATTACAATAATAAAAACACTAAAAACTGAGCGCGTACCCACGTGCGACGAAGGACAGTTTTTAGTTCTAGTTAATTAAGACTGTTAATCTTGAAGTTTTCCTTCACGCTAGATGGATCACCTCAAGACTAAAATGGTGAACTAGCTTTTATTGGTCTTCTTTCCGAAAAATTGGTAGCGAAACGGACACAAAGAATGCACCTGGATTTCAAACAGTAGCTTACTTTCTTTGTCCAGCGGACAATGCCATCTCGTGACCTCTGTCCCTGGCAGCATTGGTCAGCTGTCAGATTCGGTTGAAGTAATCTTTCGGCAAGCAACGAATAGGTCGTTTCTGGCAATCATTAAGTTTAAACATACATGGATGCTCACAGATCATAATGTTAATATTAACACAAATTGGTTCTTTTAAGTTTTTTAATAATAATAACACTGGGACTGGCTATTCTGGTCACTGCTTGTGTCTTTCCACGAACAAGATCTTCATCTGAAATGAAACCACCAAGAACAAGAAATTCCTAAGATTCTCGTATCCTCTCCGACCTTTTTCACAGCTTTCCGCAGACACAATCGCAAGAAACGAAATTCACAAAATCATAAATAACCACAAATGGTAAAACTTTCCCACGCGCGGGGTTGAAGGGGAACGATTGTTCCTGAATACCCCTGCTGGGAAGAGCAGGCAACTATCATGCTGCTTTTTCTTCCTTCAAACAAAATTCCTGCCACGTTTAATTTGGTTTTATTTCTGGTGCTCACAGATCAGGCGACCCCCCTTCGCCCCTCTCTTGGTTTAAAAGATGTTAAGAAATACTACATGGTGAGGAAGAGGAAAAACATAACTGGATCACTCTAGTTATACTCAAGGTATACTGAAATACCCTTGCGGGCAGAAGGCGACATCTAATGAAAGAATAAAGGGTGAAGGTCACTAGAATAATATAATGTTAGACACGTTGGATTACATGGTGCCGACACGACAGTGTGGAAACTAAACAATCAATATTTAACAAAAATACCAGTATGGATGGTAGAGAAGGTGCCTATATACCAAAGTTGTTGCTCTGAACTGTTGATTCAGTTGGGAGACTGAAGTCCACTGATTGCATTGAGCTCATATTGTCAAATATCAGTTCTCTTCAAGAATTGTAGACAATTGTCTATCCTTGTCCAGATCTCTGAACTAATTTTATATGTGGTTTTAAAGAGAGGTTACATCCTCCTAACTACAGGAATACATCATGGTTCCAGTGACTGTAATATCAAAGTGTAGAATAGTCATGAATATGATGTGGCTCAGTGAATGAAATATGAATCTGTAAAACAGTGTGGAATACTTCGTTGTTCCATTGAATTGAACACCAAGCTAGAGCTGTCAGGAATACGTCATTGTTCTAATACATGGAATATCAAACTGTGGAACAGTCACGAATACGTCTTGGTTCAGTGAATGTGATATCAGATTGTAGAACAGTAAGGAATTCTTCGTGGTTCCAGTTAATGGAATATTAAACTTTTGAACAGTCAATAAAACGCCTTTGTTCCAATGAATGGAATATCAAATTTACAACATTGAGGAATACGTCATGGTTTTAGTGAAAGGAATTTCAAACTGTAGAACACCCAGGAATACGACATGGTTCAGTTAGTAGAATATCAAACAGTAGAACCGTTAGGAATACGACATTGTTCCAATTAATGAAATATTTACCAGTCTGTACACACAAGGCGTGTGTTTGAATTAGCTATTTTCTTAAACCGCAAAACTTCAAAAGAACAAGGATATTACTGAAACTATACTGAGAATGTTCCTAAAGTGAAATCGATCAGTTCATTTTAAAAGTTCACCAGTCTTTACTTTTGCCTAGTTTGCATGTGTTCTGCATCTTAACATTACCCTATCGTGAACTGTAATCGGCTCCCATAAAATCTAGTCATTTAGTTACTATGATTCATTGGAAAAACGCGCTGTTATATTTATGGTCACATGGCGGCTAACCTTTAACACAATGCTTGAATAGCAATCATGTACTACCTTTCAGCATGATAGGATGTAAACGCTAATACTAGTTTTATGTTCTATTGTAGTCATTCTGCCATCTGTACTGTAACGCGGCTTGTGATTTTCACTTTTTATTTGTCCGTAACGATAACTTTCCACTTTCCCGACCTCAATTACCATAACACTTTCATAGGTTTTGGTGTATGCCCCAAAGGGTTTCTAAAACCTATTGTTTTATTCATTTTCTAATTTTTACTAGTTTGACGGCATTTCGTTTTCTACCCTTACTGGTATGTTAGTGCCGGCGAATAACGCACG
Organism: Limulus polyphemus; assembly: GCF_000517525.1. NCBI lineage: Eukaryota > Metazoa > Arthropoda > Merostomata > Xiphosura > Limulidae > Limulus > Limulus polyphemus. The sequence goes on along the minus strand of NW_013670625.1, from coordinate 41,920 downwards.
CCGTCCTGCCATCTACAAAAAGATAGTAATAATTCGAAAATCTTGAACTGGCAGAGTTTGCAGCTGTATTATAACTTGATATAGTTTTAATAATGAATCGAATTAAAACATGGGGTAAAACTTGAACGCATAAAGGCGAATATATAGGTATTTACAAGTTTTAGACAATATAAAAACATAAACTTTGTTTTAATGCCACAGTCTCTGACGAGGGAAGACCCATATTGAATGTTTAGTAAGTAGTTTTAGTGTAAGTGCAATCAGCAGTAATCTCAGTCTGTAGAACTTATAAAAACATCACTAAATATATTTATAAATCCATCCAGTATAATAGTTTGCAATGTCTCGTCTAGGGAGTATTTTGAATATTTTGCAAATGAATGCATGACATGCCTACGGCCTTCTTGCAAAGTATTTTTCAGACGATTCAAGACTGTTTCAGAAAACTGTTTTAGGAAAATTTAAGCAGTTGGATTTGCATGCAAACGTTGGTTCATAAAATGATTTTTTTTTCTCCAAAAATGCTGATGCACTAACACAAAAAACCCGAATCAAAAAAGTATTTCAAGAAAGAGGCGGAGCGTCTAACATCTAGGAACCGCCACGCCCACAACTAGATGAGATAACCTAGTTATGGAAAAAGTCAAAAACGTGGTATTATGTATGTCGTTTTAATGTCAAATAAATTAATGCTTAATACATGTAAAATTAGGGAAATGGAACGACCATTTATCCTTGTATGTTGTCAAATCAAAGTTTTATCATACTACGTTTGATTACAGAAAACAATATGTATTAATATAATATATTTTTATCTAGGAAACATAACATATATATATTGCATCTTGCATATATTTCGTTACGGATGCTAAACTATATATAAAAATATACTATATGAACCAAACTATAAGAGTAACAAAACACTTTTCAAATCTTGTAGTTTTACTTCTTACATCTTGTAAATCAAAGGAAAATACTCTTCGCCTCTTAAAGTATACGAGGAAATAGAATGAAATTATAAGATTATTTTTGGAAATTTTATCACGTCTTAAACAGCCTGGTAAAGTAAGCTAAAGAAAGATAAAGTGAAAATTGCCTACGTTAAATGAAAGTGGAAATTTATATTCTTTTTCTACGTTACGTAAAGCAAGAGATAAAATGATTGAATTGGGGATATCGTATGATACTTTATAACCATAAATGTTTAGAGCCGGTTTCCAAGGTCGGGTTTGTGTTATGATATTAAACAAGTATTTAACTTTCCTTAGAGAATAGTTTCTTTGGAATTAAACAGCTATCCTCAGATAATAAAATTTATTTAAAACTATTTGGTTATTTCGCTACATTTTGATGGTGGAGTTTGTTTAAAACTGTGTGGTTGAACTTGTAATGTAGTTTCTTTACAAGTAATTTGTTACCTTTCAATAAAGCTACATGGCTACCCTTGCAATGAAGTTCATAATTATTTGTTAACCTGTAGAGTGCTACAAAACTACTTGGTTACTTTTGTAGGGGGACTATTCAAATGTCTTTGGTTAACTGGGATAGAATTATTTAGTCTTTGACAGATCAGTAAAAATTAGTTAATAATATTCCTTAAAAATGAGTTACGTTAAATGAAGATGGGTTAATGTATTATAAGATGTAGTTTATTTGTTAAAACTGTTAATTTATCCTTAGAGAATGAAATGTTTTTAGTATTAGCTGCTTATTCTTAGAGGGTAGGGGTAATGATTGAGTAAATCCATTTGGTTGCTTTTGCAAGATAGAGTCTATTTAAAACTTTTAAGGTACTCTGGTAGCATTCGGGTACACTGATATCCGCCAAAAGTTAAAAGTGTGCACAAAACGCAAGTTCAGTATTCTTAAGCACAGAATAAACCGAATTCGGCCAAAAAAATCAAACAAATGAACAAATAAACAATATTCATTCTCACTAATGTTTGTGTAAGTTACCAAACTGCTAGCTGGTCTCTATATATGTGAATATTGTTTTCCTGGAGTAGTGGGCAAGAAAACTAGAGTTACAATTAAAGAGATGGAATTATGGAAATATCTCACTTTTCTAGTCAGGCAAAGACTCATTGCGGTATCCCATAATTCGTCAAGTTACGTACTTCAACCAGTAGTTTACACATAATTTTAAGTCATTCCAAGCCAGTTTGTATAGGTTTCTGTATTGCCTGTTTGAATAGACTACCTTCCAGGAAGTCCACAATGTTAACGACCTTACTAAATCCGGTCAATACGGACGTTAAGAAACTACATAGACATTTAGAAAAATAATCTGAAAATTCCTGATTAAAACTGTGTTTTATACTAGTTATAAAAGTGTGAAATTAGTACCTATTTCAGTTGCAACACCATCAGAATCTGGAAAGTACAGTCTGTTTAAAGTTATTAAGTTATCCTAGAGTTATCTTCTTTTGTATATTTTTTTTCTTCCAGAGAGTATAGATTTTTGAATACTTTGTTGAGGCAAGTTTTTACGTAGTTGGAAAATAAATAAAAACTTCACCAAAAATTATTTCTAGACTTCATGTTGTTTTTTGTTAGTTTGAACAAATCACAAATATAGGCTTCTAGAGTCTTACATGTTTTCATTAATAAAACAACATACAAAGAAGTGGTTAGAATTTTGCTAAGTAACCGTAAAAACTGACTTAAATAATGAGTATGTTTTAAAATCAAAATATAATTAACAATCGTAACATCAAATTACTCTTATGAATATTTAGATTTTGTTTAATCGTTGTCATATTAATTTAAACACACTGTATTTAAAACTGGAAATCATGTTTTAAAACAAGGTAAAACTGAAGATTGAACTGCCAAAAAAATTATATCAAAAGAGTCCGAATACATCATACAGAAAGCTTTACAAAATGTTGTATATAGAAACTTGAAGAAATGTGACAGCTTAAATTAAGTGATATATTAAAGTTAGAGACATTTTATACACTCGAGGAAATGCAATACGAAATAATTTTGGATAATGTAATATAAAAAGACCAGACAAAGTCTGAAATTAAAATAGACAATGTAAAGTCGAGAAAAACCATGTCAAATTTGATGAAGATCCAGAGGATGAAGTAGTGGTAAAAAAACGCAAAAACGTCCATAAATATCATAAAACGCAAAACTGAAAATTTGTATGTATCCCCGCACGGACCTAATGAATCTCCATACCAATTTTGGTGAAGATCCATCCACACCCTGCGATGTAGTTACACGGACATATAACAGACAGTACTATTACATTTATATAGATTACACCCATCATATGTGCTATTCACAAAAAGAAAAACATCATCAGATTAGACGCTGTTTACGGAATGAATACCCGAAAGTTACGTATTATCAAAGAATTACATTACTTAATCTAGGCAATGATTAAATCTTATAACTACGTGATAGCCACTAATTTTGCCACCAAAATTCGGTGTTGTATGAAAACTTTAACCATTAAACTGTTTTTATCGAAAACTTAAAATGCCCAAACAAGGCACAATCCACGAATGAAAGACTTATTTTTCTGCTTCAGTTTTAAACTGGCCTGGCATGGCGTGGTTGTCAGGGCATTTTACTCGCAAACGAAACATGTCGCCGAATATGCTCCCCCTTTTATCCTTAGGGTCGTTATAACGTGGCGGTTATTCCCACGTTAGTAACGTGTAGCCCAAGAGTTTGCGGTTGATCATGTTAACTAGCTGTGTTCCGTCTAGTCTATCACTTTAAAATTAGAGCTCCCCAGTGGTTCAACGGTAAATCTGAAGGCTTGTACCTCTAGAAACTGGGATTGGATACCCGTGGTGGGCAAAGACAAATAGCCCGTTGTAGAGCTTTGCGCTTAACAACAAATAACTAAACAAAATTAGGAACAACTAGGGTAGAAATCCCTCGAATAACTTTAAGCGAAATTTATAAAACAAATAAATAGTTTTAAATATATATTTAAAAAATGGGATAACGCAGGTCAAAATGCTAAGTTAATGAATTTGAAATTACTGTGGGTTAATCGCACTTTATAAGAATGATATTCCAGGTCCCTTGCTTCATTTGGATTTACTTATTACATCGCCATTCGTGATCAGTTTGATGATTATGTGGGCCTGGTAGTAAGGGAACTATTCGGGGTCACGAATTCGAATCTAGTCACCGAACATGTTCGCTCTTTCAGACGTGAAGGCATTATAATGTGACGGTCAATCCCACTTTTCATTGGTAAAATAGTAGGTCAAGAATTGGCGTGGGTGGTGTTGACTAGCTGCCTTCCCTCTAGTCTATCACTTCTAAATTAAGGATGGCTAGTGCAGATAGTCCTGGAGTAGCTTTGCGCGAAATTCAAAAACAAACAATCAAACTGATGACTACGATTACGCACTCTATAACCTGTTACCGCATTTTTTATTGTAACAAGTTTCTACGAAGGACGGCGTAATTAATCTTACGTCACAGAGATTGACAAACTTTCCACAGACCCTCGCTGTGCTTAGACGTCAGGGGTAGGGATGGAGTGGATGATTCAAAGTCAGATCATTTCTACTTTCTAAAGTGTTTTCTGACTAGCTTTAGTAGATCGTATCATGTGAGGTTACACAAATATTTTTTGAGTATTACTTATGATTATGTGTTGCAAGTTTGTTTGATATGTATCATTTTGATGTATAGTCTGAATATGGTAAGCAATGAAATTTTAACATGACCGAGAATGTTCTAGAAAATTCAAGAAAACTTTTAATTCGTATACTTACATAAAGTCCATGGTACCTTTCACGTCAGTATTAAAAATACTTTGATACAAAAATAGCTAATAATTAGATAAGACGATATTTAATTAGGCGGGAGTTAGGAAGTCTTTATAGAACTAGATATTTAGCTTTCATAACATTCATGTACACTTAGTACTTTGAGATATGTTACTTTCATTTAATACTGGCAAGTTGTTCTATGAAACATGTTACGAGGGACTTGTTACCATTTTAACTATATATATATATATATATATTTATAACAAATCATCAAGAATCCCTTTCTTAGTGAGGTTGTGCGTCAATGTCGAAAAAATTTAGTAGAAACTCCAATAAATAACAGTATCAAGTGTTTTATATACACAGTATTTTAAGTTAGTGTATGTAGAAAAGTAGTTACAGTATTCATTTCTACATAATTTCTTTTGTTTCCAAATCGACCACTGAGGCTTGCAGATAGACCTTGACATTTCCCAGAAGTCCACGACTTAGCCTTTTCTTGTTCTCATTTACCAGTTCTGGTTCTGGTTAGTACCAGTTTGAACTAGTTTCACTCAACTTCAGCTTTGCGAATACATGCTTGCTATTTTGAGATGTGATAAGATTATCTGGGTTTTATTCACTTATCAAATCTGTATAAGGGTAACGGAAAACCTGTGCAGATAGTGAAAACGAAAAAAAAAATCAGTTACCCTTGGAACACCAACATTTTAAGATTGTTACAGGAGCTAGTAAAGAGTTATATTTCGGAGTCTTAAAATGTTGATCAACTAGTTTAATGCTATAATATTTGCAACTGTTTTTCACTATAGTGATAGGAAATCTTGTGCTAAGATTGTTTAATAACACTATTTATTTTTAACTATTTTCTAGTTACATTGATCAACAATCAGATACAAAAGGTAGAGAAAAATACAATGTTTCATTCATGGGAATTTATGGATGTTTTACGGAAAATTTCACCAAGGCTTTTCATGGTGAACAGCGTGCTCAGTGTCAAACGAAACAGCCGATTTTAAATAAAGTTGATAATTTCTGACATAACGCAACTTTTGAAAGAATGCTTTTCTTTTTAATAACATATGAACATAAATTTCTCATTCTTTTATCTTTCATGCTTTGAGGTAGGCAAATAAACTGTGGTAATGATTTTAGAATTCATAGGTATTTTTTTGCCTATCTTTTTTCCCTCACTTCTATGTCTAGGTTTGTTTTTATATCATATTTATAGATATGTATGTGCTTGTCTTTCTGTTTCTCCAAACACTTTTGGTTCTAATTGCATTCCCTCATCCTCGTTATGACTTAAGCTAAGTACAAAATCCAGCATAATATGTTATAACAATTAAATTTCGATGGCATAGAAAATACTACCTAAATAACATCGTATACTCCGTAAGAACACAACTGTTAATGTTGTTTAACAGTGCTGTCAGCGTACATGTAGGAATGTTAGTGAAATAAACCCTTATGATCTGTGCCAGAACGTGAATAAAGCAACTGTTTTGCTTTTTATTTTTCAGCTGCTTCGGTTATTTTTGTTACTATGGGATAGTCGGCATGCAGTCTGAACATGAGCGGCTTTAGTCTCATGGCCATTGACTTTATCATGTTCCTACTTCCTATTACATTAAATCTTATTTTGTTTTATAACCAGTTCTTGTTGCTGCAAGCGGTTTACTGAATGCCTTTTTTTATACAAATGAGCGCTACCAGATGTCCTTTTCCCTGTACGTAATTATTGATGCTAGACAACCTAAGAAACAATGATTGGCATATCTAAAGTTACCTCTACGAGGAAGTTAGCTTGAGTGGTCTTTTCAATGCTTAAGACTCATTCACGAGTCATTGCCTGTAACTGACTAAACTACATTGATTTGCAAGTATTGTGCGAAAACTCAAAGGGCGAAGTTATAAATCTTAGTGAAATTTTTAAAATACGCTCTTATTATAGTTGCGTTCGTCTGTGTTAAAAAATAATGTTAATGATTTAAAACACAACAATATAGATACCGTTCAATTACGGTTTGCACCAAACGGAGATCGAGCGCATCCAAAAGGTTAACGTGCCGGACTGTGGCTCGATCCTTATTACCACATACACACACACACACAAAAAAAAAAGGCACTCCGCTAATTACATTAAAAGAGTGACGGTAATGTCTACTATAATGTAAACTAATGTCTACGGTAATGTAAACTATTCAGTTTAACAAGAGTAGCCCAAGATATCCCACTATCCAGTTTAACAAGAGTAGCCCAAGATATCCCACTATCCAATTTAACAAGAGTAGCCCAAGATATCCCACTATCCAGTTTAACAAGAGTAGCCCAAGATATCCCACTATTCAGTTTAACAAGAGTAGCCCAATATATCCCACTATCCAGTTTAACAAGAGTAGCCCAAG
>NW_013670625.1:30288-34251 GCF_000517525.1 Limulus polyphemus | reverse complement strand
ATATCCCACTATCCAGTTTAACAAGAGTAGCCCAAGATATCCCACTATTCAGTTTAACAAGAGTAGCCCAAGAAGTGCCGGAGGGTGTGTTGACTTTACACGAAATGTAAGAAACAAACAAATTTCTAACAATGCCGACAGAAGTCAGTATGTTTTTCTGTTCTGATGATTTCACGTTTAAATTCCAACTCTCGTGTTTAAATAGTTTATCCTCATTCTGACATAGCACTGAAAGATTTTTTTTTCTCCTTTTCACTGCAAACAAGGAAAGCATTGCCGAGAAAGTCTCACAGTTTTTATTTTATTTTCTGTTTATACGTAAAACAAATATATGATGGCGTTTTTATACTTTATAACTACAGACGGCTTGGTAACTTGAGTTGAAGTTTTTCTGTCTTACAACAACATAAAGCAAAATTATGACCTGTGTTTCTTTATTAAACGATTATAATTAATTAAGAATGCGGTAACATATATATTCAAACCATTTCATAATACAAAAACGTAAAGAAACATTATATAGAGTTTTTATTTTTTGAACTTAAGCTGCAAATAACATTAAAATTGGAACGATATTGACAACATCTACAAAACAGCTAAATATTTTTCTTACAAAAAAAAGGTATTTGAAAGCAGGTGTATAATAATAGTATAATAAAATACACTGTAATACAACAGTAATAAAATATAAAGGTTTTTACACGAAACACGCAATATTTAAGACAACGGTAAGAGAAGACTTTAACTTATCAGAAAACAACATTTCCAATAGTTTTTCATCAGATACGCTATATCTATACTATAAGTACACTAGAATCTATGAGTGGACGTGAAAGAGAAAATTGTTGTATTAATTAATGCTATGAGGGATCTCGAGTTAAACTCATTTTATTTTTCCCTTGTTAGCGATTATAATACACTTCTTCAGGAGATAATTTCGTGAGTGTTTTTTAAGCATGAGATGAAAATGTTTTGGATTGAATATGAACGTATGGTCGATTAAATAACATTTTTTATGAAATGAGGTAAGTTTTCAAAACTTCGTATTTTCCTCAATGTTCGGTAACTATTATATTATTATTTTTTATTTATTTCAAGGCTAAACAGTTGGCCGATTGAAGTTATTGCAAGTTTTCGTTCGCATTTGTTGCTATAACAACACAATCATTATTATTGTTCCTAATTTCTTGCTAAGGCTATATGACGATAGTGGGGGAGGGGGACTTCCGCTTTTGTAAAAGTGCGCGCACACAACGTGGCAAACAGAACTTCTTAGAACACGTTAGTGTTACGCTCATAAAATTTACCGCTTTATACGGCCACACAGCTAGACACCATAAGAAGTCCATAGATAAAAATAATTGCCAGGAGTTTGTTATACAAGATTGAAGTATAATACGGTTTGATATTTTTGTTATTTTTGAGGCTAGTAAGTCTTATAATTTGCTGCAAAATTTTATTTATATTAGTTTTATTATTGTAAAATAATCCCAATATATATATATATATAAGTACTTATCATATATACATATAACTATAAGATTTATACATTGTTATCTTGACTTAAAAAACTTTTAATACTTCTGTACCTTACAATTTTCAGACATCTAGTATATAAGTGTTATAGATAGAAAGATAAATATATAAATTAAAAACACTAAATTTGACAATTATGAGACTTTCACTTATAAAAGACTGATTACAAGCTGTTTTATTTGATGTGTGTTGATACTAGTTTGTACTGACGTCGTTTCGATCTCTTTCTGAAACTTTTTTTCCTATGACCAAAGTGAATCCATAATATAATAAAAAATAATCATTACGTTTATAGACACAAACACACATTTTAAATGTAACAATGGTACATGTTATCAAAGCACTAAAAAACGTTATATTATAAAGTATCCCTTAAGAGATTTGAGAAAAACAATGATAGAAACATGTATTTTTTAAAAAATAAAATGTAAATAAAATCATGACTGTATCAGATAACTTTAGGGGAACAAAATATGGCATTCTCAGATAATTAACGACGTCTACGAATCCACAGTAAAAACTAATATACACCATACCCTATTATACCTTTAAATATTATAATCTTGTGGAATATTTTATAAACTGGAGAAGCAAGTAGTGACTGTTAGGTTGTTGTTTTTTAGAGCAAAGCTACTCGATGGGCTATCTGCGCTCTGTCCACCGTAGGGAATCAAATCCCAAATTTCAACATTCTAAGCCCGGAAAGTTACTGCTGACCCATTGAAGGACTTAACGGTTAGGATAAATAATTTTTTCTTAACTATATATGTATATCTTCTAACAGAATTATTAAAAGCAATCTTCTGTTAACTAAAATTCCAGTATACTCGAGCGCTTAATGATTATTTGAATTAGTAAATAAGATAATTGTCCAAACAAAAATGAATAAAATAATTAAAGATTAAAGCCATGAGACTACGCCTATAAGGTTTCAAAAATGGGCGACGGGTATTGTGAGTTTGATCACACCGAGGCAAGTCTCGAGTTCAGATCACACGAGAGCCCAACGGTCACAACCATGATCCGGTTTTATGCATGATTTCTTGGAAGAGCAAGTCATTAAAGGTTAATGATACATTGTGGTATGGCCTATAAACTTGAGGCAAAGTTGTTAAACTAAAAAAAGTTTCCATTGAGCGTGTGATAGCTTGCTATGAATGTGGTAGTTAAGAAGGTTTATTTTCGTGTAGGCAAGTTTTTATAAGAACGCCTAAGTTACCTCGATTGTAAAAGTAAAGTGTAATGCATAAGAATGTTTGGAATTTATGTGCAATGTGCACTTAAAGCTGTATAACTAGCGGCATAATGTGATAGAGTGTGGTGGTTAAGAAACGACTTATTGTTCTTCAGTCTGTATTGTACACTGTAAACGGTGAAACTATCAGCGTAATGGCCAGAAAATATCTAATATTATTTTGTCTGTTTCAGGGCCATGTGCGGGAATTTAAACCTGATTCTTATTGTAGGGGTACCTAAAACACACACATATTAAATATTTATATAAATATAAAGCATAGCAACATACGCACAGACATCATAAGCATACAAATAAACAGCATTACATTCACCAAAATGACCGAGTTCGTAAACATAGAGTTATTGGAGGACCCGAGGCCCTACTTAATCTACCGAGAACGCTCTACTTTATACTGTGTACTGAGAATGGTGAAAATATCAGTATAATGGTCAGAATGTGGTACTTTACAAAATATTTGGTACTGTTTGGTCTGTATTATGTACTGACAATGTTGAAAGTGTCAGCATACTGATCGGAATGTGGTAGTATTAACAAAAGGTTTGATATTGTTTGGTCTGTAGTGTTAATTAAGAATGATGAAACTATTAGGATTCATGATGTCAGAAAAACACGTAAGTTCAAGAAGTCTCGATAGAAATGAATAAAAACGAGCGCTTTCGGAAGGTGGACCTTTCTTCTTCAGGTGCAAACTATTAGGACAATGGTTATAATACGGTAGTCAACAAGATATTTTGATATAGTTGAGTCTGTACTGTGTATTGAGAACGATGAAACTATCAACATAATGGTCAGAGTAGGATAGGTGAAGAAATATTTTATATGTTGGGTCTGTATTGTGTACTGAGACCGTTGAAACATTGAAACTATCATTATGGTAAGGTGTGGTAACTAAGGAAATGTTTGGTATTGTTGAGTTTGTATTGAGCTTATGAATGGTGAAATTTCCTGAATGATGGCAAGAGTGTGATAGTAAAAAAATAGATATTACTGTATATGCAACGTGCACTGAGAATTATGAATGTTAAATTGAGTTCACCAAAAGGTTTCCTGTTGAGTGCATAATGGGTTGTGAGAAATACATGTTAGTATTAGAATTTCAAACGGTCTGAAATTGACTTAATTGATACATTTAAATTTAGTAGTTAAATTGTACTTTGGATTTAGTAGTT
>NW_013670625.1:27946-29928 GCF_000517525.1 Limulus polyphemus | reverse complement strand
ACAAATACGTTTTAATATACATACAACAATACAATTTACAATAACAGTTATTACAAACAATAATTTATAAACAAAAGTTTCACAAACTTACAAACAATATAAAGTCTTCTTACTCAGTTTGGAACTTCCTTGATATCTTATCGAGGGTTCACGATGAGCGAGTTGATTACGAGTTGATATAGGTACAATTAACTTCGTAGGGAGCTAGCCAGCCCTGTAGTTCTCGCTGATCACACGCCGATTACAGGTTGAATTTCACCGATGACGTTAGGTAATGTTTTCGTAAAAATATTAATGTCTGATGAGAATCCACTGAAGTTAAATGGTTTATAACGTTCGAAATTTATAAATATTCCTGGTGAAATATCTGAAGCTTAACGGTTGATAAGCGTTATAACAATCACAGTTATAGCTTCTGAAGTTTATAGCACACTGACTATAGCGAACTAATAATAGATACTCTCTCTTGGCGCGTCGCGTTGGTTATATTTATACTGAGTGGAGGCTTTCTAGAAATTTCAGTCTTACGTAACAATACTGAGCTACATTTGTTGATTCTTACTCTCGAGAATCTTCTACAACTTTGGAGAATAGGCGGGAGTTTCGCAATACATATTTAACATTATAAGCTACGCATGTTTTAAAATATAAACTTAATCTAAACAAACATTGATATTAAAATGAATATATAATATTAAATTCGTTACACGCGTAACTGTATGTCATCATTGTGAAGGAGAGAAGAAGTAATAGCTAAGAAAGTTTGATGCTACTTGTTTTAAAAACGGTGTACTTACCAACATTGTAAGTAAGGACATTGTAGATGATTTATACACCAAAATTGTAACTTTAGATTTAGAAATAAAATGATTATATCACAATTTAGCGAAAGTACAGAACGTTTGTGAACCTAAGCAGGCTGATTCCAACTTTTGTAGATAACTTATAACACACTTCAACTTAAGTTCAACGACTACTACACGATTCACGGATTGTGTTGTGATCGAGTATACAAAATGAAATTACTGCAGGCAAGAACAGTTTGAAATATTTAAAACTAGTTTTAAAAAATGGAAAGGAGATTGGTGAATCATTATCTCATCTTTAGAAGGAACTTTAATAGTTCTACCAATATGTACCAAATAAACGTTATCAGATAAGTGGATTACAACGATAATGAAATTGTAAAAGGCACTGTACCTAAGCTACCAATATCTAACAAATAAACCTTATCAAATAAATGGACCACATCAACAATCAAACTGTAAAAGGCGCTGTACCTAAGCTACTAATAAACAAAGAGTAAATTGGAAATGAGCCAAGATTATAACTGTATATGTACAATACGACTAAATTAGGTTTACGATATTATATCACATTGTTGTCGAATGGTTCTTCTACACGGATTTAAAAGAACTCATCAATACATTCTCCACTAAAACACACACATATATATATATATGACTCACTAATTCAAAAGCTCAGGGCCAAAAACTCAAATAACCTTTTTTCAGAGATTAAATAAAACCTTTAATGCTCTGCTGACCGTGAAAATGCTCTGTTATTACCAAAGCTGTGTTTAGGACTCAACAAATTCATATTATACTCAAAAGTTCTTGTTTTTAATCATTGTTTACTTTTATTCAGTCATTTGTATCTGTAAAAATAATAAATTTGAAGTTTGTTACACTTTCATACGTGGGTCATTAATTTGGAAAGATATATGTTTTTCTAGTGGTTATGTATTACTATTGTTACTTTAACTACGAGGTGTTAAATATTGTTACGACAGTGGAAGTCACGCGACGCTGGGTGCATGCGCGCTGGAGTTTCTCGAAGTATCATGAAGGCTCGAGTGCATTCGAGACGGCCTCTTTTTAGTATATAAGCCTGGCGAGAAAAACCAGCGCGATCGAAGAGATAGACTGAAGAGAGATATAGATAATTGAGTCAAGCGAACAGTAGGCACCATAAGTAAAGTG
>NW_013670625.1:25239-27925 GCF_000517525.1 Limulus polyphemus | reverse complement strand
TTTAAAGTGACTGTGGAAATCCTGTGCATTACTAAAAGTTGTATCGAGAAAGAATAAACTAGTTTTAATTAAAAAAGGACTTGTATCGCTGAAGTTCCTCGGAAAGAATTGATACCAGAAATTAACAAACAAGCAGATACGTAACAATATTAGTTTAAAATATTATCATTTCTTAAAAACATCAATTCGACCTAGACGTTCTCTAAGAAACATTTTAATGATTAATTGACCGGCCTTAAAGTCAATATATATTTCTCTAGTATTTACTTTTATTGATATATAACATACTAACGAAGTAATTTCATTATCTACTACATTGAAATATCAGTACATACTAAGTAATACGGTACTACTAGGCGCAGTAAGCTTATATTACATTCATATGTAGGATAGTACCAGTACATACTGCACTATTACATAGCTATATCAGTGTATACTACTTTATTACATAGTTACACCAGTACAAACTACACTATTACATAGTCACACCAGTACATACTACACTATTACATAGTTATACCAGTACAAACTACACTGTTAAATATTTATACCAGTACAAAAACACTGTTACATAATTATACCGGTACAAACTACACTATTACATAGTTACACCAGTACAAACTACACTATTACATAGCTATATCAGTATATACTACTTTATTACATAGTCACACCAGTACAGACTACACTATTACATAGTTGCACCAGTACATACTACACTATTACATAGCTATATCAGTACAAACTACACTGTTAAATATTTATACCAGTACAAAAACACTGTTACATAATTATACCGGTACAAACTACACTATTACATAGTTACACCAGTACAAACTACACTATTACATAGCTATATCAGTATATACCACTTTATTACATAGTTACACCAGTACAAACTACACTATTACATAGTTACACCGGTACATACTACACTATTACATAGTTATACCAGTACAAATTACACTGTTAAATATTTATACCAGTACAAAAACACTGTTGCATAATTATACCGGTACATACACGATGTCAGAAAAACACGTAGGTTCAAGAAATCTTGATCCAACATGATAAAAACCCTATAACCAGAACGCTTTCGAAAAGTGGGCCTTTCTTCTTCCGGAGCAAATTGGGAATCAGTTATATCAGTACAAACCACACTGTTACATAGCTATACCACTACACACTACACTATTACATAGTATTTCAGTACAAACTTTACTATTATATTGTGATTCCAGTAAACACTAAGTAATTATATAGCGATACCAATGCATAGTGCCTTATTAAATAGCGACATTAGTAACTGCCACATTATTACGTAGCGATATCAGAACACATTGCATTATTACATAGTGATACCAGTATATCTGACCACATAGAAATGCCACTATATATCATGCTTGCACTATCCATTACGTAAAACCGACAACTGTAATATTTTAGAAACAAAGTTACAATTGAGTTGAATTCAATAAGACTAGCTAAGTTACCCGCTCCACGTGCGGCATTTATTTCGTTGCCGTCATGTAGATGATGGGACGGCGTGTGTATGAGTCATTCGCCGGCACGAATATTTAAATAGCTGCCAAACGCGCAGAAATTATAAAATGAATAAAGTGGTATACCCAAGAATATCGATAACTTCCATGGAGGTTGGAAAATTGAAAAACTTTCGTCACGGACAAGCAAACGCAAGCTGCTTCATGGTATAAAGATATGGCCACAATCTCTTCAATAGCAGATAACTTTCTTATTTGGAAACATGATTTTATCATTGTCGTCATTAAAATTTGGAAACCAATTAGATGAAAGACTGTGTCACCTTGACCTAAATATGTTCCAACATATTTTACTTCGATCCCGATTTCTAATATTGGATGGAAGACTGTCTCACCTTGACCTAAACATGTTCCAACATATCTGACTTAGATGCCGATACTGGCATGGACGACTGTCTCACTTTGACGTAAATATGTTCCAACATATCTGACTTAGATGCCGATACTGGCATGGACGACTGTCTCACCTTGACCTAAACATGTTCCAACATATCTGACTTGGATGCCGATACTGGCATGGACGACTGTCTCACCTTGATTTAAACATGTTCCAACATATCTGACTTAGATGCCGATACTGGCATGGATGACTGTCTCACCTTGATCTAAACATGTTGTAACATATCTGACTTAGATGCCGATACTGGCATGGACGACTGTCTCACCTTGACCTAAACATGTTGTAACATATCTGACTTAGATGCCGATACTGCCATGGACGACTGTCTCACCTTGACCTAAACATGTTCCAACATATCTGACTTAGATGCCGATACTGGCATGGACGACTGTCTCACCTTGACCTAAACATGTTCCAACATATCTGAGTTCGATACCGATTTTTAATACAACTCTCAAGCTACGTTTTGCTAGAACATTCACAATAATCTTGAGGACAAAATAGACAAATAAATCAAGAAATAATGGTATAGTTCTCACATGATTTAAAATATATCTATACATCAGGATTTAAGAATTCATCTTAACCAAAAATGAGGATGAGCTTTAGAGGTTGAATTTTAATCTATTAGGTCGTCAAAAAATTAATGTCGCGGTTTGGAACATTTTCATTACCCCCCCAACCCCCAAAAAAGTAAAAATCAACTATAATAAGTTAAACGAAA
>NW_013670625.1:19755-24239 GCF_000517525.1 Limulus polyphemus | reverse complement strand
TTATGCTTCAAAACCAAGTGATTTCTATAATCAGGACATTAACAACCTGTTTGTAAGATGGAAAAGCATCATCGATAAAAATGGAGACTATCCCATTTAATAAATGTTTTGTTTTGCTATATAAGTTGTTCGTGTTTTTTCATCTAAAAAAAGCGACGTTAATATCTTGACGATCTAATAGTTAGTTTTTGACAAACAAAACTTGAGTACGTTCGATGTTAGGTAATACTAACGATTAAGATCGTCTAGAAACGTTGTATTTTAATTAATTGGATAGTTTCCAATATCAAGGCAATTATATACACATTTACACCATAACTTTCCACATACTTTTAGACTTTATGAAGTTTGTTTATGTAAAAATTATACGTGTTCGGAAAATAAAAAACGATTAATAATTTATTATAAGTATTTTGTGTGTGATAGATTTCACGTTCAAAATAAGTCATTATTATTATTAATTAAAATGTCTAAAATAGTAAATTGATAATCTTATCCATGTTCTACTGTAAAATAGTAAAATCATTCATATTTGTGAATATGAAATCTTGAAAAACCTAGAAGAACTTATATCTATCGTTTTTTTACAAAAAACAACAACAAGAAATATATTAAATAGGTAAGGAACCAGTCCAAAGCCACAGCTGTTCCACCTATTTGATAATAGAGAATGTCGTTGATCAGGAAATCTGATTCTTTGGAAACAAAATTTAAAAGTGTTTAAAAAAACGAGCTCACGATACGATACATCATTTTAATCACGATGATATACGTGATTATCGAGTAGCTATTGTTTTTATTACTCGAATATTAGTATGAAGTCTTATGCTTTCCGAATGTTTTGAATTCCTGAATGCGGATTTTTAAAGTGGAATGTTGAGGTAACATTACCAAAGCTGGTACCAGAACAATGTGTAATCGAAAGGTTTTTGCCCTCTCGTTAGTTTTTTTGCTCTAACGTTTTTAACTCAGATTTTATAAGCCGATAATTATAAGTTAGATTTGATCTTTGAGGAAAATGTGGCGAAATTAAAAAAAAATAAGAATACTAGATAGATAGATAGATGGACGGATGGGCAGACAGACAGATAGATTACTAGGATAGTTATGTTTTTTTTAGTAAAAAAAGAAGGTTTACCTCATTATTGCACCACATAAGAAAGGTACTAACATAAATCAATATCATCTTTCTTGCTTTAAATGAGATATCAATTAGGCAAACACAAAAGTTCGCACACTAATACATTTGAAAAAACAACATACTTGCTAAACTAAACTCCTTGCAACGTACTATATTTAAATAAGCTACGAGATTGGAAAAGAGCAATATTCCTAGCATTTCACGAACAGTTTGAATTAGTTACCATGTTAGGAAAACTGTATTCTTTAGATCATACTAACATCTGAATGAGCTATTAGATTAGAAAAAACTACATTCCTTGGATCATATTAACGTAAGGAATGAGCTACGAGATTAGTTATCAGATTAGGGAAAGCTATATTCCTTGGATCATATTAACGTAAGGAATGAGCTACGAGATTAGTTATCAGATTAGGGAAAGCTATATTCCTTGGATCATATTAACGTAAGGAATGAGCTACGAGATTAGTTATCAGATTAGGGAAAGCTATATTCCTTGGATCATATTAACGTAAGGAATGAGCTACGAGATTAGTTATCAGATTAGGGAAAGCTATATTCCTTGGATTATACTGACACCTGAATGGGCTATTACATTAAAAAGGCTATGGCCTTTGGAGTATACTACTGTTTAAATGAGCTATTAAATCAAGAAAAAGCTAAATTCCTTGGATCGTACTAACATTTGGATGAGCTATTAGATGAACAAAAAGGGTATACTTCCTTAACCTTACTAGCGTTCAAATGAACAGTTAGATTAGAAATGGCCGTATTCTTTGAATCATACTAACATTCGAATGAACTTCAGAAAAAAGTTATATTCCATAACTTTCACTACATTTGAATAAGCTTTCATATGCAAAAAAGCTATGTTCCTTGGTTCGTAGTAACACTTGAGTGTTTGTTTGAAGTTAAGCACAAAGCTACACAATGGACTATCTGTGCCCTCCCCGTCACGGGGTATCGAAACCCGGTTTCTAGCGTTGTAAGTCCGCAGACATACTGCTGTGCTACTGGGGGGGGGGGGGCAACATTTGAGTGAGTTACATCAGAAAATGCTTTATTCCTTGAATCGTACTAACATTTGAATGAACTATTAGATCAGAATACTCTATATTACTTAGATCGTACGAACCTTTAAATATATATTTCTTGCATTGCATTATACTTAAATGTGTTATATTCCTTGGATCGTTCTTATGTTTGGATAAATTATTTAAATTATAGAACGTTATGCTCCCTGGATCGTGCTAATATTTTGATGAGCTATTATGTAAAAAAGGCAAAATTCTGTATATTTCACAAAGATTTAGCTGAGGTATCAGATGAGAAAAAGCTACATTCCTTGACTCGTTAATACTAACATCTGAATATACTTTTAGCTGAAAACTAACGGTTTTAAGTAACCTAAATCCCTTGCATTTTACTGACGGACTTGAACTAGCAGAAAATCTTTACACTGCACTAATGGACTTGGCAATTAAAATATTGCCATAGAACTAAAAGATTTGAATAGCTTTGTACCGTCTAATAGCCTTAAACCAAGGTAAGACTTTTGCTCAGTGCTAGAATAATTTCAAAAATTATACAGAATGTTTTTGCAATGTGATTCACTTATCAATGATAATACTAAATCCGTTGATCAAATGAAGTTTTTGTCGAATACATTTTTTACGTTTGTACGATTTTGTGAAACCATTAAACGTAGAGTAGTCTCAGTTCGTAAGCACAAACATTTAATTGAATGATTCCATATGTAAGTGTTCATCAAATGAATTGTTTTTGAAATTAAGAAATATTAACTGATTTTTTTTATCACACTAATAAGCCTCAGAGGAGCTGAAGCAGTCTTGGTTTTAGTAAGTTAATCAATAGTGTGTAAGCCTCAGAGGAGCTGAAGCAGTCTTGGTTTTATTAAGTTAATCAATAGTGTGTAAGCCTCAGAGGAGCTGAAGCAGTCTTGGTTTTAGTAAGCTAATCTAAACAATCGTGTGTACAAACAACGTTAAGTATAATATTGCTCTTAATAGTTTCAACTTTTGTATTATTGTAATTGTATAGATAACGTTTTTTTGTTTTGGTTTGTAATGAGATGAACATATTAATAAATATTTTAACTATTTAAGCACAGAGCACTAGATTTACAATTGAGTGTCAGAAATATTTATTTTCTTGACATTTTACTCGATAATTCATATAAGTAACTAGTGATTACTTATTACGAGCATTCAGATTCAGAAGTTTAGGTACATTCTATTTGTTGTGTTTCGTCAATAATGAAAGTAATTTTTTTATAGATCTTGCTCAAAAGAGCATTCTTAATTAAATAAATTTCGATATTTTTGAAGAGCTGAATAATACTGAACGTATATTGTAACGTTCGTCGAATTTTACTAACAATTCTCGCTAAATTAATTAACAAAGTAATCTAATCCCTGGTTCAATCTTGTAGTGTTCCAAGAAACATTACTGGGTTAATGTTTCGTCATACGAGCTACCCAAGATTTATTGAGAAGAGAAAAAAAAAGTAGTTAAATTGCTTAAATGTTCCTTTCCGTGAAATATTTTCTGACACCAGCTACATCCATAGCTGATTTTTTTGTTCCTATGTATTTACTAATTCTTCCCTAACGTTTTTCCAAAATATTCTACTGAACATGTGCCATACCTAAGTTAATTATTCTATTTCTAAACATTTAACGTTCCTTTATTTTCGTTTTAGTGAAATAACTTACTTATTCTTGCTGGCCGTATGGCTGATTATTATTTTCCTGATTATTTATTATTTATTCCTTATAATTTTTGTAAAATATTTTACCGACATTCTCTATTGTTTTCAAAAGCTTCCACTTTATCGTACAAGAAATATTACTTGATATAAGATACTCTATTCTTTGTTGGCAGTTAAATTTCTTTTATCATTAGAAGCTTTTTTTTTTCAGTAAAAAAAGAGAAGAAAAAGAAAATTAACAAAAATTAGAAATTTACGGTGTTATGATAAAAAAGCTGATCACTGAATGTTCTAAAATATTAATTGTAAATTTGCTATCATTTTTCTAGAACACATTGTATTACTTTAATGGCGCAAAAACAAGATAATCTGAACACACAAATGTATGCAAGAAGTTTGAATATTCGATGCATCTGAAATGTCTTTTGTATATCATTACTACAACTTGTAACCGCCTACCACTGGCACAGCGGTATGTCTGCGAACTTACAACGCTAGAGTCCGGATGGTCCGGCATGGCCAGGTGGTTAGGGCGCTCGACTCGCAATCTGAGGGTCGCGGGTTCGAATCCCCGTCACACCAAACATGCTCGGCCTTTCAGCCGTGAGGGCG
>NW_013670625.1:10643-19734 GCF_000517525.1 Limulus polyphemus | reverse complement strand
AGATAGCCCTCGTGTAGCTTTGTGCGAAATTCAAAACAAACAAACAAGAATCCGGGTTTCAATACCGGTGGTGGGCAGAGCACAGATAGTCCATTGTGTAGCTTTGTGCTTAATTACAAACAAACAGAAACTTGTAACCACGTTAATGTGGCATTTCTGGGTGAAACAGAAACAGATAGTTAAGTATTAAAACCAGAAAATGTGAATTTCGGATGAACTGTCAGCAGAAAAAAAAAGCGACTGACACAGTTGTTTCACTTTGAAAGAATGAAAATACTATTCACAAATAAACAACATCGAATAAGATACTCCATGATGTAAAAAAGAAAGATGATTTCCGTAGCTTGAGGCCAGCTTCTCTACTTTCACAAAATAAGTTTGCTAGGTTCATTGACTTGAATAGAGGTTACGATAGATAACTATGGTCAATGTAATAACGCACAGAGCGATTACACAAAATAACGACCATGAAAGAGAACCATGAGGGATAAAATGACTCACGTAATGACAACTCAAGAAAATTATGGTGAATATACTAATTAATGTAGCTGTGACACAAGATCAGTCTGGGAAACTACATTAAGTTGTTGATATGTTACACAAGATCATTCTGGTGGATGTAATAACAGTTATTATGGTTAATCGTTGTAATTCATAGTGGAAATAATGATTTATATAGCACTTTACTATAACAATTCATGTCTCACATACGTTATATTAACACTATTTTGAATTTGTAAATCATCAACTTACGTAAGAACTATAGCTGATGTGAAGTCGTGGTGGAACGGTATGGGTATGTAACATAAATGTGAAGTTGTTTAGTATTATCTTATGTTGTGTAATACCATCAAAAATTGATCGTTTTGGGAAGGGTGTATAACAACCTTTTTGGACGCAAATATTCGTACACTTAGATCATTGGGAAACAAACGAATATGGATCAGCTTGGGAATCCAGGATCATCCAGAAAGAAACTTGCAAAAAGGCGCACCCTAGCCGTGGTAAATAAAGTGCAGCGTCTTGTAACAGGCAGGAATTCACAAACACAGATGTCAGAGGAAAAAGCCTTTCACGTGCTACAGGTGACAGTATGCAATATAATAAAAAAAAATTCCATATGGAAAAGCAACACAGTTACTAGACGAAACGCTTACGTTATTTCTGTGCGATAGGAATATTGAAACGGGCACTGGGACAACGTCGTTCTCATGAACTAGATGGGTTATGGAAAGCAAGCAAGCCAGACGGTGACTGTGCTTGGACGTAATAGCTATACAATGGAGCTGTTACATCTCTGTTCGTTTGTTAATTTCCCGTATAATTTCTTTCGGATGAAACTTTAGTGACAAGTCCTTTCTTAAATAAAACTAGTTTACTCTTTCTCAATTCAACTTTGCAATACACTTAATTTCCAAAATTACCTTAACTTAAACACACGCTATAATTTACAACGAACGATTCACGCACTTTACTTACTACCGCGCTTGACTCAATTGTCCGTCTATATCTTCAATCTCTGTCTGCTATACCATCCCGATTAATTGTCTGGCGCACTTATATACAAGATCAGAAGGCGCCTAGCAAATACTGGATGTTCCCCGAACTTTCTAGAACTTATTACGTGTTACCAGAGTTACGTGACTTCCGCTGTCGTAACAGAGCCTTTTGCAATAGAAACTAAGCTGTAGAGCTACAATCAAGATGCGCTGTCCTCATATAGAGTACTATCGAACGTTGTGACATCGACTGTTACGGCGTAGTGAATGTTCATAAGTTTTTTAATAGAATTTACACAGAATTTTTTTTCTATATAATGATTAGGCACGACCAAAGACATTTCAGATCCAGTGTGAGGTTATTTGTTGTTAACATATTTATCTAAAACACGTAAACATATATTATAAATTAGGCTCTAATGGATTTATTTCGCCCAGTTAACATTGTAGATTTTTTTAAAAATGTATAGCAAACTTGTAAGATCCTCAAAGAACAAACATAATCTACCAAAGATGTCATGTATAAAGCAAAGTCAAGTATCCTGTCATGATTACTTTGGTAAATGTTTTAAAGAAATTATGTTTATAAAATCGATTATTTACCGAATGTATTTTTAAAATAATTTTCAACTCGAATGAGGATAGTCAGTTGAGTTAAAGACTTCAAGAGCTCTGGAAGTTTCTCTAAAGAGTCTGAATTTCAGTAAACTAAGAGCTTATTTTTGACCAACCGTTTGAACTAAAAATCGGAGTAGTTAACGGGCTGGTACCGGAAGAAAGCGCTTCTTGTGAACTCGTATAAAGTCTGACGTCGTAATTGCGTTAGTCTAGATTTCACACTACCGGAAGCAGAATAACATCGGTTGTAATTTACTATATGTGTTAAACACAAGTGTGGCTTTAAAGCCGAACTACACAGTTCACAATATGCCCAGTCATTTCGCTTTCTTTTTATTACATTTACCTTTGTTGTTGTTTTTTTAACAAAATATTAGTTTTTAATTTTTATTACACGATTTTGCTAATCTATTTTGTTATTTTTAATCCACATAAACATTAGTCTTTTGTCTGTACAGTCCTATTACTGTACTTTACAACTTAACAGAATATGTGTGGTAGACATTTATCTTAGATATTCAACTACTCTTAAGTGTCATTAACAGCGAGAAAACCCAACTGATGAAACACCACACTCTGATCGTTATAGGTAATATAGTTTGAACATTATATCTAATTATTTATGACCATTATTGGGTATGAGATTAATTTGTGATCTATGTAGGTAGCATTCTTTGATCAGTAGCTTAAAATGACTATTCTATTGGAGACGTTTAATGTGCTTTCACTGGTCACTAGACGTTGTTATGGAGAATTTTATACGTTTTGCTTATATTGGTATCGTTCCTTTAAAAGGAGAGGGAATCAATGATAGTGCATGAACCAAACAATAACTTTCATGTTTTGTAATTAACCCATTGTCTTATCTTGTCGCCAAACCTGTTAGAAAAAGTATTCATATTCAATTTGAGTGTGTACAAACCATTAACTGAACTTACTATCTTATAATCATACATAAAATGAAATATTTTACATTATGGATTACGAGTTGTTCAATTTTCGCAAAAAAAATGGTATAACTGCATCAAAATGATAAGGAAAAATAATAAGACAGCGGCTTATGCTATATTCCAGTCTTTTTTTAATGTTGGCTTCATTAACACTATTGGTTAAAATATATACATGTATGGGTACATGTCACAATTATCTGTATTACATCAAAGACGTTGTTAGGTATCTGCTTGTTTGTTTGTTTCCGGTAGAAATTTTTTGATACAACTCCTTTCTTGATTAAGCCAGTTTATTCTTCCTGGATACAAACATTTAGTACACAGTAGTTCCACAATAAGTACGTTTCTCGTCACTTCAAACTTAATAACTTTTATAATACACGCTATAAATCACAGCGATTTACAATGTGGATAATTTCGCTCTCGACGAGTGCAAAACACACACTCTACGGCTCACTAGCTCGAAACTAACAGAATCATAAATTACACGGAACTCAAAATAACTACTGCTTTCGCTTCATTTATATATCCCCCCTGCTGGCTTTCCTCTGCCAGGCTTATATACTAACAAAGAGGGCATCTCCAACACACTCGGACTTCCCCGATCATTCGAGAAACTCATCACGCACGCCACCAGCGCCAACGCACCAGCAGCGTCACGTGACTTCCACTGTCGTAACAACGTACAGGCGATTATTCAGCTCTGCATAGCCCTAACGAGATAATTATTTAAAAATACCTATCTTTATTGTAGATGAACACGCCAATAAATCCATGATTTCGCCAGAAAAACTGTAACGAAACAATGTAAAATTATGGAGGAGAGTGTCTGCTCAAAACGTCGCACAAAATAAACTATAAAAAGTTTTCATTTATATGTGTCAACTTATACTTTATTATCTTTTATCAACGTATAAGTATACTAATTATACAAAAGTATAAACGGCATCATTGTAAAGTGATAGCACCCAAACCATTGGGGATATTCTGTCTATCAGACATAATTAATACAGCAGACGCAAACTTGGAAAGGAATCTACAGATTCAATAAAGGATTAGGATCTGGGTACTAGAACTCACAACGTTCCAGAATCCGCTATCACTCAGTGTCTAAAGCCGGTTGTAGGTATCATAGTTACCACTAAAGAAGTAAAAATAGAAATCTGATATCGTCAACCGCCCTCGATTTCTATCAAACATATCACCTAATCTCTATTTTGTATATTGTAAAAAATATACGATATGATTTTAGTGCTACATAATATTGTTACGACAGCGGAAGTCACGTGACGCTAGTAACACGTCATAATATTCTCGAAGGTTCGTGAATCTCGAGTGTTTGCTAAATGTGCGGTATTCTTGTATATAAGTGCGCCAGACAATGAATCGATAATTGAATAGCGGGCAGATAGAGATAGAGACGGACAATTGAGTCAAGCGCGGTAGTGCGTGAATCGTTCTTTGTGAATTATAGCGTTTGTTTAAGTTAAACTGACTGTGGAAATTAAGTGGATTTCAAAGTTGTATTGAGAAAGAATAAACTAGTTTGATTTAAGAAAGGACTTGCATCGCTGAAGAATTTTTACCGGAAATTATCAAACGAGCAGAGACGTAACAATATATATGACATACAGGTTTTCTATTAATTATAAGATTGCGTTTGGACCAGGGAGTGTTGATCTGATTTCTTACTACTAAAATAACACATACGTATAAAGATATGTTTAGGTGCCTATACCTGAGTACAGTTATATTTTATAGTTTTAGAATCATCGGATAAAATGGACAGGCGATTATTCATATACTTATTTGGAGAATGAACAAAAAAATAAATAAAACCCAATACAAAAACTCGGTGATTCAAATATTGTTTCTATTAAAACACATGTTTTAGAACGTATGTATTTATTTATATTTCAACACAGCTATTTGTGAAAGTGCTTACAGTTGATGATTCTATCACACTGTCATATCTTTTGTATCTGAAGAAAGATAAACGATTGAATTTTATTATTATAAACAGAGTTACTGATTTAAAATTTTCTCTTCAACAAATATATATACCCACACTATCCTTTTACCATTAATAATATACAAGTATTCAGTAGTTTCATTTTACAGACTAGTCTCTGAGATACTTGTCATAATGAATTACCATTGACTCCTATATTTCTGACACGAAACAAAAATACTCAGCATGTGAAAAACGTTTCATATCTTCTTATCAGAAGTAACAGAATGGTGTCTGACGTGGAACAACCAGTTGAAGGTTCCAGGAACATTTATAAATTTCGGACATTACAAACCATTTAACTTCAGTGGAATCACATCGGACATTAGTACTTTTACGAAAACATTACCTATCATCACTGGTAGAAACAAATCGGCGTGTGATCAGCGAGAACTACAGGGCTAGCTAGCTCCCTGTTAAGTGAATTATACCTACATCAACTCGAAATTAACTCGCTCATTGTCAACCCTCGATAAGATATCAAAGAAGTTCCAGACTAGAAAGAAGACTTTATATTGCTTGTAAGTTGGTAAAGCTTTTGCATATAAATCATTGTTTGTAATAACTATTTATAATAAATGTTATTGTAAATTCTATTGTTGTTTGTAAATTAAAACATATTTGTATTAAGAAAGAAAACTGTTTGTATCAATCTTGTTGACAAATATCATAAATTGGAGATATATCAGCATGTATTTAACTACTAAATCTAAATTACAATTTAACCCAGTTTTAAGCTATTCGAAATTGTAATACGTAACACCAGTCTTTGAAATTCATTGAGATTGTTTTTCGCTGTCCTACTGTTAAATAGTTCTATATTTCAGTCTTTAAACATTGAACTTGGAATATTTTAGTTTGGATTATGTCAGTTGTCAATTTCATTAATATTTTCAATGACTTTGATATAAGGCCTGGCATAACCTGATGGTTAGAGCGCTCGACTCATGATGATCTGCAAGTCGCAGATTCGAGTTCCCTCCCCGAACATGCTAGTCCTTTCATCCGTTGCGTTATAATGTAATGGTCACTCCCAATTTTGGTTAACAAAGAGTAGCCCAAATTTTGGCTATCACGTCTAAGTTATGGATGGCAAGCGTAGATAACCCTCAAGTAGTTTAGCTCGAAATTTAACAAACAAACAAGAATTTAATATATGCATGTATTAAAGTTTGAAACTTTTCAAGATTATATTGCTAAACAACTTTTTTTGTGTGTGAAATGTTTTCCCTGTTGAATATTTGTACAACTGTAAGCCAAACAATTCGTTATTTTGCTTGCATGGGAAATACACAGAGAGAATAATCGATATGTTAATGTTTTGATCGCACCAAAATTGAGGGATGCACACGTCACTACCTTCAGTGAATCATACAGATTAGGGAATCATCCTAGGATATATCCTAGTAGTATAGGACGTCTATGGGATTTAGTGTTAACCTGAATTTCCTAACCTTGTCTAACCTCGTACTATAGGTTGGATTAAGACGGTTTAAGGGATACCGGATGCACACGTCACTACCTTCAATGAATCAGACATATTACAGAATCAGTGCATGGCCTAGTAGTGTAGGATATCTATGGGATTTAGTGCTAACCTAAATTTCCGTATTATAGGTTGGATTAAGGCCGGAAATGTCAATAATAAAAAGAGTACCCAAATGATGAACCAGTGCATTCCAATCATTATAAGATTTTATTCTATGACATGGGTCATTCCTAGGCCGTTATGTTAAATCAGTTATACTATCTACTAGTGCCTGACTGTCAATCCTAGGTTCTGTGGTTCGTTCCCTCTTACTGTAGAAAAAATAATAATAATACAAACTCGCGTTTTACACCTTGGGTCTATTGGTGTCTTATAGGAATGACGAACAAATTCCATTATTTCACTCAGAAACCTTGTTCAGGTACCTTATTGTATTCAAAAACATTGTTCAGGTACATTATCATGCTCAAAAACCTTGTTCGGAACTGGTCTCTCAAAAATTCCTGCGAATGTCTACGATCACTGCAGCAACTTATTCTCACGTGTGGGGTTGAAGGGGAACAATCGTTCCCGAGCACCCCAGTTGAGAAAAGCAGGCAAATATAATGTTGCTTTCTCTTCCTTCAAACTAAATTCCTGCCACATTTAGTTTTTTCCCCATTATTCGATTAGAGTATCCTACTAGTTGGCGGTGGTGGTGTTAACTAGCTGTTTTCCTTCTAGTCTATCACCTCCAAGATTAGGAACGCCTAGCGCAAATAGCTCTCGGGCAGCTTTGAGCGAAAAATCAACAAACAAAAACATTATTTACTGGGTTAATTTTTAGTTCTGGGTTATGGATCTATGTTGGTAATTTAACTTTGGCCAGAAGCTATTGGTGCCGAGAGTGGCCCAGAGGTTATCGTACGGAACTATCAAATTGAGAGTTCGTTACCGCTACAAAAATCCAAACAAAACAAAAATTGCGCTCCACACATCCGGGTCATGAATACGTTAGAAGAATGATGGGCAAATCCTACAATTCGATCAGAGTAGTCCACAAGTTGATGGTGGGTGATGTTGACTAACTGCTTGCTTTCTTCTAGTTTACCATTTCAAAACTAGGAACGCTAGCGTACATAGTTCTCGAGTAGCTTTGCCCGAAATTCAATAAAGAAACAAACATAATTTATTAATAAGATCAATGAAAAGCTTTATGTTACAAGAATCAAGATTAGGATTAATTAGAATCACAAATACTTTGTATTTAAATACAAAATTAAGATAAGGATGAATTAGAATCATAAACATATTTTTTTATTTTAAAACCAGTCACCAGCTGTAAAAACTATAGTGAATAGGTTGCTGTAATATGCCAATTCATATTCTTAATGAAGTTTAAGTCATCTTAATCATAGTATCCTTGTAAAAGTAGTGATTAATCTTGGTCGTATTTGAACTTTTAACCTGATGACTACCGGTACTAACTTTCTTAGTAGGCAATGCAAGTGTGCATTTGTGAATTGAAAAAATGATAAAGAACTTATCTTTTAATGGATTTCTGATTTTATGTTTATAAATAGTAGCATAACATTTAATTATTTGTACAAAATAGTATTCTTTAATGAAGTTTAAAGAGGAATTTAATGAAAAAATTCCTAAAATACGTTTTAGACTGTAAACGAGCGCCCTCTAAGAAGAAATGTTTTTTCAAAAATTTTTTAAGATAGTTTTTTCACCTCAGCACTGGTTCTGGCATCTATGATTGGTATCTAAACCTTTTTCTAGTGTGTTTTCTTTATAAAACTGCGTCTGGGCGTGTTAAACCTCAGTTGTAAAACTTTTAGCCAATCCTAGTCGAAAGTGTCAATTTCAGTACCAATTATTCCAATTGCTGTATCTCCCATTTGACAAATCATAGGATGATAAGGAAAGCACGTGATGAAACGTTGTTCACTGGATTTTACAATATGAATGTGTGTGGTGCTTATTAGAGTAACTGCCATTTTATGTAGAAGTTGTATTTAGTACTGGCCAATAGGGCTTTTCAATAAGCGTTAGAAAAGTTGCTTCTGGAAAAAACTGCATGGGATATACGTGACTTTTATTTTTCGTTTATAGTAGCTTAAGTCATGCTGCATGGTATATCTGTTTATATTAATCATTATATTGAAAAATTAACTCAAAATAGATATATTTGTTAGGAAAGAAGTTGATCCACGATTATTAGGGTTAAGAGTTACCGAGTGGCAAGTGCAAAGTCTTTACATGAATTAGACTTAGGATTTTTATATTCCTTTGAATTTAAATTTGTAGTTTTAAGCTCAATAATTTAGCATAATTTTATATTTAGTTCATAATAATAATAATATGATTCAGCATTTAAAATGAAAAACTTTTGTGATTTGTACGTAATACTATTAGTACCACAAAATAATTTTATATTTTTCCTTCTTACAATCTTTGCTTTGTAGTAAGACCCACACGTCTGTTGTTATTGCGTTAGAATTAAAACAGTCTAACTGATATATATATATATAGTTTA
>NW_013670625.1:0-9887 GCF_000517525.1 Limulus polyphemus | reverse complement strand
AAGTTCAAATCTGTATCAAATATAAATATTGTAATCATTTCTTATAAATACGATTTACTAATGTAATTTTTGCAAGATATTAAAGATCATAATGACAAAAAAACTAAATTTATTAAAAATAATAGGCTTTATGTTTCTTAAACTACCTACATTTGTCAAAGTACTTATGAATTTTCGAAAATATTCCTCCACTAGTTTTATTGTTGGAATGAAATATAGCAAGACTTGCATTGCCTACTAAGAAAGTTAGTAGACGGTAGTCATCGGGTTAATAAGTAGCTTGAAGGTAAAAATGTATTACTTTATATTAACCAAACCAACAAAATATAGCATGGATAACTTAAGATCAATACCCGATGGATTCAGTTTTCCCTCTCGCAGTTTTACCAGGGATTAGTAGGGAAGATGATGTGTTATTGGATGTTTAATTAATCTTTAGTACATTGTTTTAGGCATATTAGGTCACCAAATCTTGATGGCTATAAGGGATTCATACAACGTTTGTATGTGTATTATGTTTTCTTTTACTGTTATGTTACACGTTTAACAGCTAAAAAATTAGGTTTGTAAATACAGAATTTTCGAACACAATGAACAGAAGTAAAATACGCATATTCTATGAGGTGGTGTAAACATATCTATCTATCTGTATATATATTGCAGACACAGTTTCTTCGGTAGTTGAAGATGATTATTCATTTTGTATGCGAACCCACAGTACGAAATAACTTTTTTTTATGCGAATGTCAGTCCATGAAACTAAACAATGTGTTGAACGTATCGATTTTTCGTTTTGCTTTTCGTTGCATGGCTGTACACTTGGTTACATGATAAAACACCTTCCTCAGTTCTTTGTTACCATCACTACGACACATGCGCTAGGATATCTCATTCAACCACTCCCAGCTTTCCAAGAAAATAAGCGTCTCTGACGAAACGATTTACTCACCACTAAAAAAGATGAGGAGATCTGCTGAACATCCCCATATGAGTAAATGTAGCTAACCCATGCAGAATTGTTTCAATAAGACCAATACTCCTGCGCTGCATCTACAGTATTTGACGTCAGCCACACCAGTTTCTACCTCTCTGCTAGAAAAGACGCCGGACACATTTGATCACTTTTAGAAAATAGGGGTGCCATAGTCAGCTGTTCCAGAATCCTTTGTCAAAACTTAAAGCTTTGGTAAGGTAGTTCTAGTGTTTAGTTTAGAAAAAAAATCAGCATTTACGGTATAATATAATGGGCTAAACGTATTTTATTTTAGCACTACGTTCATAGTTCGTTCTATGTCTTAAAATATATTTGTCAGCCTGAAAGTTTAAAGTACTGTATTATTGTTTAGAATAGTAATATTACTAATAAGCCAGTGCACAAAAAATTGTATTTGGTAGAACATTAAAATTTATAGCTATTCCTGGTGTTACATTAAAGTTCATTATGGTCGCTAAACTTAATTTATTTTATAGTTTTTAAGAAAACAAAAGTCCGGCAGTTTACAGTAATACTTGGTAATATTTTGTGAAAACAGAAAAGGGATACAGTCACCACATTGAATATAATTTGTATTTGAATTTACGAGACTTAAGGGTCAGTTAAATGTTTTTATACGAAGACTACTAAACGTATTAGGTAAAATTTCCTTATAATTTATAACAACATTATTGATGTTTTGTATTATAAACTATTTTATGAAATAAACGAGTAATTTGTATAGGGATTTGTGGAACAATAAAGTTACAAAGAGAGAAAATCCGAAATAATTTTTGTTTAATTTTTCAAATCAACCTTCCAAGCTATTGTAAATACAGATATTCAGAATAAATTTCCTTTCATTGTAGAAGCATCTGTGTGTGTTAAGTCAAAATATATGTATATAAACATATGCTATGACGGCATAGTGTAAAAGATTAGCAAAGATTTCCAGTTCGTGCATAATGGAACAGTTGTTATTTCTTACACCAGAAGCTGTGGTTACTTGCTCAACAGAGAATTTGAGAATTTTTAATTATTAGTTTTGCCCTTTAAAACTTTACTGTCTTTAGTGATTAGCAGCAATTGTATTCTATGAAAGTGGCTCAACTAGAATACGTTATTTCCAGACTGATTATGTTTCTACTTTTCACTGCCACTTGCTTACTTTGTACCTGTAATGTATCTAATTTTCAGATTGACTGTATCTTCTTTTTAATTGACCATTTCTTGATAGAGTATCTAATCTTGACTATAAATTCGACCTCTCACAGACCAATTGCTATATATATATAGTACCTTATTTTCAATCTGTCATTGACTAGTTGTTATATGCACACACACACACACACAGATACATACGTATGCATATATACCAATATATATTTTATATATCATGCGTACGGTAGTACCTTAAGTAGGAATGGCGTGGATGCACAATAAATGTAATACAAACTATTTATTCGTATACAGCTTTAACAACCAAATAATAAATCTTCAAAGTATTTGAGAGACACCCTTAAGTGATAAACAAATTACATACAAAATTACAAATCATAGAACCACTTAATAAAGTCAGCAGATTAGATACAAAAAATTCTCAATCTCACCCACTGACGTTGTTCAACGCTTCTAGCTGTGTAACAAACAGACTTACCATAGTTATAAGTGTAGCAAATAGAACAATAGCACAGGGACATGCGAGAAGTAGTGAATATTATATATAACAGATTATGCTTGTAGCAGCTATGGTCGTCTGGGGATAGGCTTGGTAAGCTGGAAGCTTTCTAACTCTAAGACTTCGTGGTTACGCACAGTAATTGCTGAATTTTGGGGTTAAGTATGGTTTCTACATTCTGTCAAAGTGGTTTTAAACTTCTGCACATTATTGTATATGTGTGTATGTATGTATGTATGTGTGTATACACAGACACACATTATTAAAGATATGTTTCCCATACATTTAGCGCCTTTTGTTTAACATATGTATGATATATATATATATTATTGAGAGCTGCCTTCCTTACATTCAATGGCCATATGTGTTTTTAGTCACAATATTTTGAACTGTTTTAAGTATCTATAATACCGTATGCTTGTTGGTGGATGTGGATGTATATATATATATATATAAACAAACACACACACACACACACACACACACACACACACACACACACACACTGTTAGCTCTATTATTCTAGTGTGTGGAAATACTTGATCTTTTTTTTTGGCAATGACGTGAAGAAACAGTAGAATTAATTTTGAATTGGTTTTATTAATATTTAATATACAGGAATTTATTTTATTATTTGTAACATACATGTGTGTGTGTGTGTGTAAGTTTACGTTGATATACTCCGTTTAAAATGTTTGTATGTATGTATATTCGACATTTACATTTAGTCTTGTAAGACTGTGTAAGGTCTATTCTTTAAATTTCACCATCCTCTCTATCTGAAGTTGAGTGTATTATTCGTGTAATACATATCTTAATAAAACTTACTTTCCTCATAAAACAAGTAGTTAAAGGTTGGTAATTCATCATAGTAAGTGTAAGTAACTTCAGCTAACTACATTAGCCATCTGAGCAGTGGGGCTCGGGCGTGACCTATTGGTTGGTGTATCGGACTACGAATCGGTAGGTCCAAAGTTCAGTATGCTGCTGAATACTCTCTGTATTTTCAGCGTTATAATCAGGACTATCAGTCCCTCTATTCGGTTAAGAATAGCCGTGTAGGCGGTGGGTATTGCTGACTAGTCGATCTACATTTGGTCAGCAGTTCCAAATCGGAGATGGCTATATGGCTGAACTTTTGGTCTCATAGGTTAGTTCATGTGTCTCACAAAGTGTCATTATAGTTAAAGACGCCTTATTTCTTCTGAGGTATGCACAATTAGTTTGAAATGGTGGCGTCGGCAATAAACTGAAGAGGACAAAGTTTTTATCTCTACTAATACGAGTTTTGATAGTAGTGTGGATAAAACTAGTTTCACTTGATGTGTTTTTTGAAGGCTAGTTAACAGAAGCTACGCAGCACTTATGCATTTTATCTTTAGTTGTTGAGTGTATGCTAGTCTGATTAATTCATGTAAGACATACACACGATTTATTCAATTAAAAGTAACCAACTTTGATATAAATGTGTTTAATTACAAATATAACATTGGCTATGCCTTTAGTCAAGTTTCTCAAACATTAAATTAGAAAAGTGGACGTAGAAAACAAATCAAACAATAGATGTTTTAGTTTCAATTATTAAGAAAACGTATATTTTTATTTTTTATTGGGAATCTAGAGTCAAATTATTCTGAGTTTGTTTTTATGTCATAAACAGTTGTCTACCCGGATAAATATGCAAAAGCAATGCAGTTACGTATTTTTTTCGGTATTGCAATATGTGTTTCACTTTTAATTTATAGTCAAACTATTTTATTGAGAACATAAACCAAAACTATATATATCGGAACTTGAACACGTATGTAGTAGTTTGTAGTCAGTTCTTTGTAATTCTAATATATTTTACAGTTAAGGGTTGTTAATGTCACATCACGTATTTAGTCATTGCTGAAAGTTGTTACTTTTTCTAATTGCCATAAATGTTTTTTTTGTTTTTTTTTCAGAGGAAAGCTTTTAACATAAAAGAAACAACAACTGAAACATTTTGTATACTTTGTTTTGGTTTCATCACATGATGGGAAATCCGAAATGTTTCTCTGGCTATGTTCTTCTGCTGATCGAAACTATCAACAGCTTCTGCCTTCTACGTTGTGTAGAATTAGATACCTAAAATTGGTTATTTTGTGGGCTTGAGATGTTTGTGAACTTTTCTTTGCCATTAATTAGTGTTACATGTATTTAGTTACCATTCCTCTTATGGTGTCATAATTTCAAACTGTGTCACTGATACTGATTCAAGATGACAGTTACTTACTCGCTGAACGTGTCCAAAGCTCGACTTTTGGGTTTTGCTAAACTTTTGTTGAGATGGAGAGGAAGTATTTACAAGCTGTTGTACAGAGAGATGGCTATCTTCTGTGGTCTCTACTACAGTCTTACTGCACTGTACCGCTACATTTTATCAGAAAACCAGAGAATGTAAGTAATCTTGTTTGTTTTTACATGTATGATTTGATGAGGAGTTGAGATCTTTGAAAGATAACTTCTTGTGGTCACTTACATGTTTATATTGTTCTGTCTGAGTTTTAATGTATAATTTTTAGCATTTTAGTATTTCGTTTGCAAATGCACCTGGGATTTTCTTTAATTGTATGTCAAAATTAATTTTTAACAAACTTAACACAGAGATACTAGTTTAAATTCAGAAATGTGCCTTTGTTATATCTGAAATAAAAGAAAACGTTTTTGGTGTTCTTAAATATCATGTAGCAGAATTTTCTATTATTCTTAGCATGCCGTACCAGTTGAAACGGTTAGGAAGAAACGAAACAGAATAGAGCCCCTTTTCATTCTTTGTATATTTTTATCTTGACTGTTTGAACTATCCAATTCGTCTTACTTCCCAAAGAGTAACAACAGATATTTTTATATTTTAATAAAAATATGTAACGAGAAAACATTTTTAATTACCTTGATCATGTATCTGTAGAAGGAATTTATGCACTTAGCCTAATAGACTGAAATTCTAACTTGTTTGTACACTTTTAACTGATGCTTTCTTTTACGAAAGATGAGTGTTCCTTGTTGATGATATTCAGTGGTTTAGAAACTCGGTGTTTTATTGTTATTAGTTGCATAAAAATGACACGCATATGAGACAGATAGAAATATTAAAATACACATTTATGTATATAGACTATGATACCGGTACATACAGGCATATCAAAGTGTGATGACAAGACAGAGAATATGCTTAGGATGTTCTAATACATTATGCAATAAAAGTCTACATATCAAATTCATATGGTTCTTTAACAACTACTGCTGAACAATTATATTGAGAATTTATTGTACATGAAGACAGCTATGGTTTGTTGTGTTAGGGAATACTTTGAATGCTATTTTTCTCATCAATATAACACATTTTTCCTTTTGGTGAGCGATACTGATGTAATACTAATAATCTTGATTCGATAAGTCCGTTCAAAAACTGTTTTCATATGTTGCAAAGGAAATGACAGCATTGGTAGTTTATTACATAACTTTCGACTCGTTTTGTGTCAGTATATGTACTATTAAAAACGATAAGAAACATGCTCACCAGTAGGAACCTACAGGGATTTTCTCAATTCTGAAATTTATTAAATAATCTTATTTTGGGATTTACTATAGATAGGTAAGACTAATAATACGATGACTGCTTTGTTGTTGAAAAATTGTAACAAATGGGGAACATTGTTAATGTTTAGTAAGCAGAATATAGAGATGTCAATATTTTTTCCAATAATTTAAAAATTTTACATGACCGCACAAAGAAATTTCAAGTTATAAAACCGAGAGAATAATAATTCATTTTTTGCTTTGCTTAACCATTTCTGTAGATATGCACATTGGAAATTGTTGGTGTTGGGTTGTTTAATGTGAGCGTTTTACTCACTTAATATGGTTAAAAAGAATGTTATTTAAAGTTTTTACGTAATTTTTACATAAATCTACGTGTCTATAAAACATTGGATAAATATGAGATTTTACAATTTGAACTCTATCGCAAGAGCATATATATATATCAAATAAACCATTATATTGGTACAACTAACTAACTTGGACGAAAATATATTGACATTGCTGTATATATATATATATATTATAAACATATTTGTAACATAGGTTATATATGTATATATCAAATGAAACTTTTTCAGTGTTTTTGAGAAGTTGGCTATCTACTGCGAAGCCTTTACCAACCTAATTCCACTATCTTTCGTGCTGGGTTTCTACGTGTCTATAGTTGTGTCACGTTGGTGGCAGCAGTTTATGTCTCTTCCATGGCCAGACAAGTAAGCAATTGGTAACAATTACGCAAGTTGATAATAATACTAAAGTATACCATAGTAGGTCTGTGGTAGTCCCTAATATATCTTAATAGATCTGTATTAATCCAGATTCGTTGTATTAAAAGTACATTACTGCAAAGCCACAGTTATCCAAAGTGTATATCGTAGAAGAGCAGTGTTAAAACCATGAATATCTTCATTCATGTTCGAGTGTTTTCACTTATTAAGATTTTTGAAAAGTAAAGACTTTTCGGCATACAATGCCTTCATGTTTATATTTTGACTATATATTGATATACTACAGCTATATTTAACGTGGAACGTGAACGATTTTTATATACGTTTATTAAGTCTAAGCTCTTTTGCAATAATAAAGCCTACGATAAAAAGATTTTGTAACACTGTAAAGAAAAGATATATACAATGATTAAATAAAACTTTTAAAATGAACCTTTAATGTGTTTCAAGGTCTCTTAGATACCAGTGATGCATGTTAGTCATTCATAGTTTTTACTTTTTGCAGGCCTTGTATGCTTATATCAGCGTATGTTCATGGGAGAGACGAAAGAGGGCGAATAATTCGTCGTACACTCGCTCGTTATTTAAGTTTGCTGTCTGTACTCTCATTTCAAGCTGTAAGCACTGCTGTGAAGAAAAGATTTCCTACTTTGGACCATTTAGAAGAAGCAGGTACTTGACCAGCCAAAACCATTTTGGTATTGATCTTGAGTGGCAGGCTGTTTGTTTCAATCAAGCTACATTTTCTGAAGTAGATTACACTTTTAGTTCTCACACTGGCAGAATGTAACGTGAGATATTGGTTACAAACCAGTTTGATTTTGTGTAATTCACTCAGTGGATGTTTTCTAACCTTAACCATGGGAACTTATTATTAATATTTAATATTTCGAAGTATCAACTAATTTCATTACTTGTGTAGTATAACAATAGTGTCATAGACAATTGCTACCAGTCAAGCTGCTACCCACGAAGATAAAACATTTTAAAAAATAAATTTGTATGTGATATTTCCTCTTTAATAATGTAAAATATCCTTAATTTATTTAGTGTCTAGGGAAATATTTTGCAACACAAGGTATACTGTAACACTTTTAACTTTATATTAGGCTTGATGACAAAAGAAGAACGTACTGTGTATGAAGAAATTCCAATGATACATGGAAAATGGTGGGTTCCTGCTCAGTGGTTCACAGCCCTCACAATGCGAGCTAGAAAAGAGGGTCGAATAAAAGATGACATTCTTCTGAGCAACCTGTTGAATGTAAGCTTTATATCTATGATAACCTTAAAAACATCCTTAAACTTAAAAAAATATATACTTGTTTAGAATGGAATATTAAAACCCTGAAGACATGTTTCATCATTTTATTTCATAAACTTGTGATTCCAGTTCCATTTTGGAAATCATTTCTAGTCTAATTTATCATTCACAAACATTGTTTTCAAAATTTCTCTCTCTCTCTCTCTCTCTCTCACACACACACACACACACACACACACACACACACACACACACACACACACACACACACACACACACACACTTCAGATTTTTTTAAAAAATTAAAATTAAAAGTGATGTTTTATGTTGTAAAAACAATATGACATGACAGTCTTTGACTTTGCAAGTACTTATCTTATTCGGTACTAAAGTTTAAACATTTTATTAAAATATCTTGTTGAAAATTACAACTATGGTATGCCATGTAGAACTCACTTTTTTATCAGTACTTGCTGTCCAGATTCTCATTGATATAAACATCATATTCATAGATTAGGAATTTGATTCATAGCATCTTTAACATTGTTTGCTGTCCAGATTCTCGATCATAGTTATAGGTTAGGTGAACTTGATTGGAGTCAAAGCACCCTTAACAGTACTTGTGGTCCAGATTCTCATTGATATCGTTAGTGATAATATGTATAGATTAGGTGAATTTGATGGATTCAAAGCATCCTTAACAGTACTTTTAATCCATTTAAATGAAATCCAAAAAAAAACTACTTGTTCAGGTAAGAACAAGTTTTGTATAATTATTCGTTTTTTGTGACATACCAGTTTTCAGTTTTGTAACTTGTGCCCACTATTTCACCTGTA
This sequence comes from Limulus polyphemus, assembly GCF_000517525.1. NCBI lineage: Eukaryota > Metazoa > Arthropoda > Merostomata > Xiphosura > Limulidae > Limulus > Limulus polyphemus. The sequence continues at coordinate 840 of NW_013670625.1, read as the reverse complement.
CTACTTTTTTCACTGAAAAGGTCATGTTTCAAACCTGTATTTTATAAGTGATAGAAGAAGTGTCCTTGTATCATTCTAAGAATACTTGTTGTAGGAACAGGTTTTGTAACATATATTTTTTTATGCAAAAATACAAACTTTTCATAAGGGAACATGCTGTGTTTGAAACGTATATTATGAAACTTGAGGCATTCTTGTCTGAAAGATAAAATTTATTATATTAATTATTCCTCTTTCCAGTTTTAATAAAGAAGAATTACTCTTGATTGCCAGCTATTAAGTACAGCATTGAACTTGTTAATTCTTATTTAGTATTTTCATTAGAAGAAAACTAAAATTATGACATATAGCTACTGATGCAAGGCAGAGAAAGGTATTGTTACGTCTCTGTATGTTTGTTTGTTAATTCTTCTATGATACAAGTCCTTCCTTAAATAAAACTTGTTTATTCTTCCTCAATATAACTTTGTAATACTCTTAATTTTCACAGTTACACACTATAGTTCACAACAATTCACTCACTTTCTACCACACTTAGACTTAATTGTCCATCTCCGCCAACTATAGTTCCAATCTCCGTATCTGCTATCCTCGGTTACCGCCGACCGTAATCGCTGTCCTTGGTTCCCCACTCTTTCTGTTTCTCTCTGCCCTTGCTTCGTCTGTCTCTCTCACTGTCTAGCACACTTATATACGATAATACCACCTGTTCTAGAAGCTTCTAGACTCTCAACACGTGCTACCAGCGTCACTTGACTTCCGCTGTCGTAACACACTAGCGAATCTTCTAGAATACTCGTCGCATGACCCCCACTGTCATAACACACTAGCGAATCTTCT
>NW_013670624.1:48188-73057 GCF_000517525.1 Limulus polyphemus | reverse complement strand
CAAGCTGTACCTGAGGTAGACATCAACTTAGGAAGATGTACCTATCGTAGGCATCAACTTAGCAAGCTATGCCTGTGGTAGTCATCAACTTAGCAAGCTACATCTGTGGTAATCATCAACTTAGCAAGATGTACCTGTGGTAGTCATCAACTTAGCAAGCTATACCTGTGGTAGTCATCAACTTAGCAAGCTGTACCTCTAGTAGTCATCAACTTAGTAAGCTACATCTGTGGTAATCATCAACTTAGCAAGCTGTACCTGTGGTAGGCATCAACTTAGTAAGCTATACTTGTGGTAGTCATCAACTTAGCAAGCTATACCTGTGCTACATGATAAAACGTGGGCCATTCCAGATAACTGCAATAAAAATATGCTCGACCACATTTAAATCATGTCAGTTCTGCTCTATACTTTCATCAGATGGCTAGGGGTTGGAAGCATCTTGAGATAATTGCTGATACCCTATATACAAATCTTCAGTTTAATACCTGATAGAGTCTGCCACGTGATGTGAAGGTATGAATAAATGGAGCTGTTTCGTAATATACAGAGGATGGTATGATAAAATGTTACAAAAACATTCATTAAAGTAAGCTAAGTTCATCTCAACAGGCCCGGCATGGCCAGGTGGTTAGGGCGTAATCTGACTCGTAATCTGAGGGTCGCGGGTTCGAATCCCCGTCACACCAAACATGCCAACCTCCGCCTTTGCCTGGTCCTAAGTCCAGGATGAGAAAGGAGGAGGGTTGGGCGCGGGGCTAGCAACTTCACCCCGTAAAAACTAACCTGCTACAAGTAACTGCAACAACAACTTTCTGTTGGTGAGGTGTTGTTACGGCCCTATGCTCCACTGGGAGTTTACAGGAATGAAAAATAAATAAATAAATAAACAATAAAAAATTGTTTGTTTCCTTGTTTGCTGTTCAATGCAAAAACAATGGGCTATCTGTGCTGTGTCTACCATGGGTATCTAAACCAGAACTTTAGCATCGTGAGCCTGTGAGCTTACTAATGAGACATTCAGGGGCTGTTTATTGACTTTAAAACACTTATTTATAAAGGAACATATAAATATATATTTAAAATTATTCCAAACAGAATGACTAATAATATCAATGACACTGACTAAACAAAAATAAAGTAAGTCGTTACTTACAAAACACCTAAAAAACACCAGTTGCTTGTTTCCAAGGTCCACAGAGCTTACATCGAACCTAAGTATGTGCAGTGTAAACAAAAAAATAGTTGACTATCCAGAAAAAAAATGGTTCCGACCCATGACCACTGCTGCAGTATTGCTAGCTGTGCAAAGATGTCGACAGTGGTCACCCTTAATGGCCATTCAAATGATATCTCGAGGTTATGGCCTCACCTACGTTAAAATGAGATTGACCAGTTACGTAATAGTCCTAATCGCTCAGGATAACGTTTCTTGCGAACTAGAAAACGCTGGATTTGATTAGATTGTTAGATAGATTCAGATTCAAGTGTTGGATTTAGTAGAAGCGACTGTCCCTTCTAGGTAAAATCAAGTGTTCATACATTAAAAAACCGTTCATTTGTATTTCACTTCGTGTCCAGTTCCTATGTCCAGTTCGATATCTCGACGCAGTTATATAAATATTTAGTATTACTTCATAATCGTTATCCTGACCAAACCTTTTGTTATTTAGTCTACCTATCAGCTTTATCTGAATATACCACAACTGTTTAGTTATACAATCAGTAGCGAGAAGATACATAAAATAAACAGATAGGGAAATATTCTCTCTCTCTAACTATATATATATATATATATATATAGTAAGAATACTGTTTACATATTTTTTTGTATAAAATATAAACTCTATGATCAAGTTAACCAGAAGTTTCACAGAAGTTACTACTAGATTCTAAGGCCACACTTCCATACACTTGGTTAAGTTAGGAAGCAGCCAGATGTAGTAAATAAATAAATAAAATTAAATCTTAAGAGGGAGCCAACGATATAAGGTATACTTAAATAAATCGAAGTGGTTCACTAAATAAATAAACTAATAGTACTATCTGCTACTAATGTAAACCAATGAGGTCGTACTGTCTTATATAAAACAATGTTACATAACTTATAATAACTAAAAAAGAGGTGGCAGTAATGATCGCCTACCATACTAAAATTAATCATTATTTGTTCCAAGTAGATTATTGAATTTGTCAACAAACTGAAGGAATTTGATGCTCACGAAATATGGTAGGAAAAGCTTCATTTATGATAATTTGTTCGTTTGTTAGTTGTTAAGCGCAAAGTTACACGATGAGCTATCTGTGCTGTGCCCATCATCTTAGCCTTATAAGCCTTCAGACACCGCTGTGCCCTTGGGAGAGGGGGGGGGGCTATTTGAGACAAACAAAAGTAAGTTTATGAGTTTTGTCTTCAAAATATTATGATGTTCAAAATATTCTATAGTATCTGGTGAGTTTTGAGAAGAGATAATTTTAATGTATCTTGCTTGTTTAGGAGACGGAGAAAATTATTGTTTCGACGTTAAACGTACCTGTTTTATTTAAAATGTTTGAATTTGAACATTTGACTAATGACAATTTATACCTAAATCCAAGTAACGTGAATTAAATACAATGTAATATCTGTTATTACAAGATAACTTCACGGGGATAAAAAGTAGGTTCGGTGGTAAAACAATATCGTCTACAATATGTGGTCAAACAATATACGGTATGGAAACTTCGGTAAAACAATATCGTCTACAATATCTAGTAAAACAATATACGGTATGGAAACTTCGGTAAAACAATATCGTCTACAATATCTAGTAAAACAATATGTTTTACAATCTGTGGGAAACAGTATACGGTATGGAAACTTCGGTAAAACAGTATGGTCTACAATATCTAGTAAAACAATATATTTTACAATCTGTGGGAAACAATATACGGTATGAAAACTTCGGTAAAACAGTATGGTCTACAATATCTAGTAAAACAATATATTTTACAATCTGTGGGAAACAATATACGGTATGGAAACTTCGGTAAAACAATATCGTCTAGAATATGTGGTGAAATAATAATGCATGGAAACTGAGTAAAACAATGTAGTCTGGAATTTTCGTCTAGGACCTGCGGTCAAACATTATCGTCTAGAATCTTCGGTAAAACGATACCATACAGAAACTTTAGTAAAACAATGTCGTCAATATACATACAAAAGTAACTAATGTATAAGCTTTGTTAATTATGTATCTTACTAAGTTTTGTTAAGAGTGAAGTCCAAATAAATATATATTGTCACTTGTGGGCTGAAGTTAGTACCTGAAGGTATTCGTTACAGTTGTTAGAAGAATTTTACAGAACTGCTGGGAAGTAGAAAAATACACAGCTTGTAAGGATTTGTTTATTGTGAGGCAGTGGTGTTTTTATGATTAATAATATCAAACACAGAACACAAACTTATGAGTATCGTGATGGGAGTCTGCTTAATTCATCAATATCACGCTAGGTGTAAAATTATTTAATTCAAAGAGTTTGATCGTCCACTGATCACAACGAACGTCATTATTTTGGTTCTTTCTTTGATAATTTTACCCTTTTATTTTAATTCTCTTTTATTTACGACATTTTCACGTGTTATACTTGTTATATTATAAAATATTATTTTGGAAAGATTAAAAAGAAATTAAAACGGCTACATAGTAAACTAAATTAAATTATATTGTAATTTAGAGGCGACATTAACATTCTGTCTCGTTTAAACTGATGTATAGTCTTAATTAGCTACGCAGGTTCGGGTGGTCGACGTGGAACCTGAAGGTGGCGGGTTCGAATTCCCTTCACCGAACATGCTCGCCCTTTCAGCAGTGAGTGCTCTATAATGTGACGGTCAATCCCACTATTCGTTGGTTATAGAGTAGCCTAAGAGTTGGCGGTGGGTGGTGTTGACTAGCTGCATTCCCTCTAGTTTATCACAGCTAAATTAGAGAAGGATAGCATAGATAGCCCTCGTGTAGCTTTGCGTGAAATTCAAACCAAACCAGTCAATTAATTAGTTAATGATAAAACACTAACTGATAAGACAGGTATTCAGGCTAAGTTCTAGGCTTTTAGATACGCTACATAAAGAGGATTACTAACAAGGAATAGTAAGTGACAGTTTCAATAAATGCGACAGTTATTTAGTAAGTATGTAAAAGTCTCTCTCGGTTAACAGGGGTTAGAAGCAGGATCTTTTTAAATGTTAACTGTTTCTGGAAATCCCTCCAGATTGGCGAAAGTTGCTTTTCACTTTCAAACATTCTACAATACTTAGTATTTTTGTTTGTTTGTATTCAGACGTATCTAAGCTACACGATGGGCTTATTCTGCGCATACCCATTACTAATTTTGAACTGATAGACAGCAGAAAAGGCAACAGAATAACAGCACGCACCGCCAAATCTTGGGCTTCTATTGTCAAGCCGAATAATGAGATTTAGCCCTCACCCTTATAGCACACCGACGGCCTTATGATGTTGAGCTTGAATTTTCGTAACTGGACACGAAACATGAATCCTTGAAAATCACTAAGGCCACGGCCGACTTGTGACGTAAAGCGAAACTGCTAGTCTGTCCCAAAGCTGCGCGTTCATGAACAGGTTATGATAATGTATTTTCCAGGAATAATATTGTGGGCCGGGCGTGGCCGAACGGTCAGCATTAGAGCGTGAATTTATAACTACAGCGTCCTCTTTTAACAAAAAAGAAAAACGAAATTGTGCTTTTTACTTTGGGGCCGATGATGCATTATGAGAGTGATGGTCAAATCTCAATATTTGATCAAACAGGAGTAGCCTAACAGTTGGTTGTACATGTGGTTGACTAGCTGGCTTCCTTATAGTTTACCAGGTCAAATCTAGGGACGGCTAGAATAGGTAGTTCTTGCTTTACACGGACAGGGTTGTGGTGCTGCCAGAATGCACCCGAGTACAGTTCGACACCTCAAAAACTAAACATATGTATATAGAAAAATAATTTATTCAGCTTACACCCGAAATCAACTGTCTTTCATAATCAACTTCTCAGACTGTCAGAGAATACCTTGTAAAGCTTTGTCAGACCACCCAGTACACACTCTGTCACTTTCCTTCGGGAAATGGCGTCAGGCACCGTGCAACTGATTCGGCTCAAGAGTAGGTGTCAGAGCGTTAAAATGATGAAATGATTTTACCATAAGTCACGTGGTTATTAAAACAACTTGATATGGTATTAAAACGTTTGATAACATACATCTTACAATTATACTGAGTATTTAAAACGTCCAAAAATTTTAAATTATTCGTGTTGGCAGGACAGGAAACGTGTAAAGCATTATAAGAGTCAAAGCTGCTAATTCTTTAGTGCGCTTAGAAGTATAGTAAATTAATAAGATATGCATCTTTGAAACTTGTTTTAATGTTAGTGATTTTCATATTATAAATTACCTTTTTTTTTCTTATTCCCTATTTTAAAGTTAAGTGTCCAATTTGATGTCGCCAGTGTTCTGAAGCAAACATATAATTTCTAAATGATAGACGACGGACAGAGCTTTCCAAACATATATAATTTGTTCAGTTTGTGTTAAATTTTTCCAACAAACCAACGAAATAAACAATGGTGGCTGTTAAAAGTAGCATGTCGTCAGCAGAAAATAATAATTTCAAAACAATAATACAAACACAAAAATTGTAAGTATGACTCAAATCTTTATTTTAATTAATTAGTAAAGTCGTAAGCGTAAGCTTTTATTATAATGTGGCATTATGCTAAGAAGTGTAAAGCATATATAAGGAGTAGAATTAAAATGGTGATCTCCTTTACCCAATCTGTGAACTCCTTTACATGCATCTCACCATGTCCCCAGTTATCTGTTTTTATAAATAGATCTCTAAATATCGCTCACAGATTCAGTTTCTACATTTATCAGTCATTTAAACCTAAAACTACCACCATTCACACCATTTGAATGTTAGTTATAGAGATACACACCTGTTATGTAATCCCACTTTCAAGGACTTTTCTTACAGGAAAATGACTTGATTTGTGAATAATACATTTCAAATCCACCCTACCCTAATTATTGACAACTAAATACAACGGGAAAAGTATTATACACTCTATATATTTCCCTCTGAAGCAAAACTGAAGTAAAGGAGAACACGTAAAGGAGTTCACGCCATTTCATGTTCAGTGATTTTTATTGAAGAATGCAATTTACTCTTACCCTTTCAGTTATTGATAACAACAAATGTCTTGGCTGTTGTGTATAACGATATAACAAAATGACATAATTTGAGTATCTACACAAGATGTATGCATAAAGGAGATCACGTGCTTAAAAAAAACTAATTTTATTACAAGCTCCAAATGGGCATACCCAAAATATCTCTTGATACCCTGTGTTTGGAGTATCATCAAATCAAATTATATACTTCCCGGATTGATTTTAGATTCTAATCTTTTTATTTACTCAACAATTTGTAATCATAGTCTTGAAAATAAACAACTGGAACGGAGAACACATGATTTCGGTGACATGTTATTTTGTATATTTTTATATGTGGAAAAGTGATGGGACAATTAACTAATAACAAATTTTCAAAACATAAATATTACAAAGTGTTCTAACTGGTTTATCACAAGAAGCTTATGCCGCATTCTCTCTAGAAGATTGTACGAATCATGATAAGGTTAAAGCATACGAGTTAGTACCGGAACCTTATTGTCATAAGTTTCGAGGTTATTGCAAACAAGATAATCAAACTTATATGGAATTTGCCCACGAAAAAGAGGTTTATTTTGATCGATGGTGCAATTCTATGCATATTGGCAACAATTTTGATAAACTAAGACAATTATGCCTAATTGAGGAATTTAAACGATGTGCACGTGACCACCTCAAAACTTACTTAGATGAAAAGAAAGTTGAAACACTACAGGAAGCAGCTGCTCTTTCCGCTTTAACACATAAAACCACTTTTCACAAAAAGAAATTCCTACCATCTCAACAAAAACCTGTATCTGTTCAATCCACTAAAGTTGAGGATTCTTATAAAAAATCCAGCTTCTCTAGTTCGAAATCTTCTGATAGTCAGGATAAAACTTCTTTAAAACAATCGAGACCTGTCTGCCAATTTTGTAAAAAATCTGGTCATGTTATGTCCGATTGCTGGTGTTTGAAAAATAAAAAAGAAAAGGAGGCAATACTCAGTGCGTTTGTGTCCACATATAAACGTGATTTCACCAGATCACCCGATGTTATTGATATGGCCACTAATATAAAGGCTGATGTAATCATGGAGGAATTTAGACCTTTTGTGTCTGTTAGTTCTGTGTCTTTGACAAATGATACTGGCAATCCCATACCCATACGTATTCTACGTGATACTGGGGCGACTCAGTTATTGTTGTTAGAAGATGTATTGCCTTTAGATTCGAGTTCTGCCACTGGTGAGTCTGTTATTGCTCAGGGTATTGAGTGTGGCTTTGTAAATGTTCCTCTTCATAACATTTATTTAGTATCAGACCTAGTTTCGGGACCAGTTGTGGTTGGAGTAAGACCTACTCTGACAATTAAGGGTGTAGCATCATTGTTGTTGGGAAACGATTTGGCTGGGGAAAAGTTGTTGCCAAACCTAAAATGGTTAGTGAGCCGATCATGTGATTCCCTTGTGTGCTGTGACTCGAGCTCAAGCTAAAAAATTAAGCCAAAACAAATTATAGACATGGATTCAGAGGACGATGTTATAGATTTGTCTCAGACATTTTTTGGATCCGACGAGGATCATGTGGATAATTGTTCTACTGGTGATTTCTCGGTGAGGGACAACGATGGACGTGAGGGATTTTATTGATCTAATGAAGTTTCATTTACTAAAAGTAAATTGATCACTGAACAAGAAAAATATCTGAAGATCTATTCTCTATTTAAATATGCACTCCCAAAAGATGAACTGGAGAAAGTTCCAAATGGTTATTTTTTGTATGCTTATGAGGAAATGGAGACCACCAGATGTGCCAGCTTCAGAGGACTGGGCTATTGTTTACCAAATCGTTGTTCCCAAAGCATATCATTCTGAAATAATGAACTCCCCATAGGAGGTCATTTAGGTGGCAGCAAGGCATGTGACAAAAGTATGAGACATTTCTTTTGGACAAAAATTAGGCAAGACGTTTCTCAGTTTTTTTAAAACTTGTCATACCTGTCAATTAGTCAGAGAATCTAACCAAAAACTTACTGTTGCCCCTTTGAAACCTATCCCAGCTTTTGAAGAACATGAGTTCCTTCCTAAGGATATGGTCTTGGTATTGTTACCCACTATGGGATATCTAATTAAGAAAATAAAATGAAAGAGAGAAAGAGAAAGAAAGAAAGACAGAAAGAAATAGAGAACGAAAAAGAAAGAAAGAAAGACAGAAAAGACAGAAATAAAGAAAAACAAAGAAAGACAGAAAAGACTGAAAGAAAGAGAGAAAGAAAAACAAAGAAAGAAAAAGCCAGAAACAAAGAAACAAATAAAAAGAAAGAAAGAAAGGAAAAGAAGAAAGAAAGAAAAGAAAAACATAATAGCAGTTTTTCACTATGAGAATATGGTTTGAAGATAATCCATGTCATAAGGGTTGATAACATTTTTGCCGATGTGCTTTCATGTACTATGTAATTTTAGGATCATAAGGTGATTTGTACTGGATGTGTTCTATACTGTAATTATTATTAAAGTTTTGTAATCTTTTGAATGATGTATTATATTTAATGTAATGTTGTCAATATATATATATTTATATATAATATCTTAGTTCAAAATTGTCTAAAGCCAATTTTTAATTCTCTAATGAGGCACTTGTAACGAATTTGTTATCATATATTGTCGAAACGTTGTACATTTGCTATTGTGTTAAACTTATATTAAAGTTTTTCATTACCCATTCAAGCCGTCTCCAACCATTAAAAGTTACACATTGTTGTAATGGTCTTTATTGTTGGGTGGGTTCTTTTGGATTATTGATGAATAGAAAAATGCAAAGTTCAGTTTACTTAATGATAACGAAAGTGTTTTATTTCTTGAACTTCTAGTTCTACGAGTTATCTTTACTATTGCTCCATGATAAGCCGAAATTCACAGCAGACGCCAATACAACAATTTCATTTACTTGCTAACTTCTCTTGTACTCACGATACTTTCTTTTATACCAAGTAATTCGTTGAAACTCAAACCCAATATTCACAAAACTAAACTAATAAACGAACTGACTAACAAACTCAATAATCACCACTGTAACATACTTAGTAATCATTATCATCTATTTTATATCATAATCCTAGCAGTAACACGGACACTCGGTTGTTACCACTAAATGAATGTGTTTTTTTTGTTGGTCTTAACAAGAAAGAATCCGAGCAATAAACCTTTCTTCTTCTGGAGCAAATTTAAATATTTAAGGTCTGCCTTCTGGTGGATTTTTTGTTTGTTTGTTTTAAATTTCACGCAAAGCTACACGAGGGCTATCTGCGCTAGCCGTCCCTAACTTAGCAGTGTAAGACTAGAGGGAAGGCAGCTATTCATCATTACCCACCGCCAACTCTTGAGCTATTCTTTTAACAACGAATAGTGGGATTGACCGTCACGTTATAACGCCCCACGGCTGAAAGGGCGAACATGTTTGGTGGGACAGGGATTCGAACACGCGACCCGCAGATTGCGAGTCCAGCTCCCTAACCACCTGGCCATGCCAGGGCTTCTTCTGATGGAACTCGCACTGTTAGGTTTCCTGTTTCGTGACTTCTCTGACGTTTCGTCCTCCGGAGTTTCTTAGTATTATCATCACATTTTAATCTGTTTGGCGTCAATCTTTTAATTTAGCGAAATTAATCTGACCACACGGCTCACTTCTCGAAAAACACTTAGTCTTTTTATGGTTTCGATCCACACTCTGTGCCTCCCCAGTCTTTGTACATATCATTGTCATAATTACTTAAATAATTGATCCGAGCTTTTAAAACAAAACTCTACTACAGCATGCACTGATGTAAGTCATAGTCCTAAATATGCTCGTTTCAGTTAGTCGACTCTAAAGGTGTTTGTTACCGTCTGTGCGTTTCGCGTCCCCAGTATAAAATGTGTGTTAACTTAATTCACTTCTATTTAACTGTATATTTTACTAAAAACATAAAATGTCCTTACAGAATTCTCAGAATTATACTTGGACTCTATTGATCCGTTTTGATTCATTCCAGTGTAAGCTATGATCAAGTTATATTATTTGATTGCTAAAATACACATTCCTTCCGATTAATCTAACAGCTAAAATTACCTAGGTAAGTTACATCAATGTAAAAACCCTAAACTCTATTCTAACCTAACTTCAGTTTAATACAGTTCAAATAGTTTCCTAAACTTTAAAGATAATTCCAGACGCTCATGCGCTCATTGGGTGACATAAAAACTCCCCCTAACTAAAAAGATTCAATAAACAACTTCTAAACTAAGCAACAACAACGTAACTTTCATCAGTACGAGACAATATGCTTAGAGTTTAATGTAAGAATGATAGTTGAAGACTTTCATTAAGTTCCACAACTTTACAGTAATGTGTTTTTATAAATTGTATTTTTCTATCTTTTAATATTACGTCAAAATCTTTACATGATTTCGTGTTTTTTACATTATCTAAATTTACTGAGTTTGTTTTAGATAAAGAATATCATTTGTTATACACTTTGACGTTATGCTCTTTTTTTCTTGTTTCTTTGTTCCATGTTGATGTTATTTTTGCTTATCTTTTGTAGAAAAACATTGCAAAATATTCAAAGGCTGTGTCTTATGTGTGATGTAGTGGTAATATTTTAAATTGTATATTTTGTCCGCAGGGCATTTTCTTAATATTTGTTATAGTGTGACATTATTTGGTCATGTTTCTAGCTATTCAAATTTTGTTTAATTTTTAGCTGTGACATAGCGGCTCATAGAATGACTATGAGTTGTTTTTTTTTCTTTTAAAGTACGAATTTTTAGTTCAGAGCTCAGTCAGTTCTTGACTGTTTAAGACTATCCTTCCGGTGAAAGTATGGCCATTTGGTTTAAATATACTATTTAGGAGTATAAAGTTTATGACAAACATATTATTTTGATATTACTCTTCAGGCACATTGTGTTTTTTGGCACAGTGAAAGGTAAAATATTTATTATTACTTACAGCCGACTAGTTTCGGTAAACCAGTTACCATCATCAAGGTGAACATCTATAGTGTGTTGGCTTAGAATATATTCAGCTACAAACCATTAATGGGTGAGTTCATGTAAATGTGGGAATAACTTTAGTTAAATAAGTATTCCAATGGGACATGTTGATTGGCCCGTCGTCTTTATTTATATGCGCACATCTATTTTTAATTATATAAATACTCTCTTTTAAGTTCCTTTCTGTGTTTGTTTGTGCATTTCTTAAGATATTTACATTTTCGCATTAGTGTTCTTTAAATCTCGTTTTAATTTCCTTTTTATTTGTCCTGTGTACATTTTACAGCAACTACAACTGATTTGGTAAATTCCATCTTTATCATCAGTCTTTTTTTTTTTTTATCTTTGAGTGTTTGTAAATGGTAAATTATTTGTAAAACTTCTTTATTAGAAATAGTCAAAATCTTTCTCAACTTCTCACTAGATGGCAGGGCATTCGATAATTTTATTGATAGGTATGTTATTGAGAACAACGCTACACAATGAGCTATCCGTTCTGTGCCTAATGCGGGTATCGAAACCAGATTTTAGCGCTATAAGCCCGCTAAGCAATCGGTGGATCTTTTATAGTAGAGCTCCTGGGTTAGCTATTTCCAAATTTTTACATTTAGGCTTCATGAAAGAATCAAATAATCTTTCAAAACAAGAAGCCAAGGTCTAAGTAAGTTCAGTTATTCAAAACATTAGTTTCCTTTAAAGTCATCTAAAGGAATAGATAATATTATACGATGATTAAAGTAAAAATTGTTGTATTAAATAACATTAAAATAAAAGCTTATGGTTGAAAGATTACGAATAAAAAGTAAGTACAATACGGGGGTATTTGGTAAAGCATAAACTACTTTCTCAGGAAATACCACATCTGTCCATTTGGTTTACATTGTATAGTTTCCTACAGCTTTCCAAAAATGTCATAAAAAATGGTCAAAAAGATAGATTGCATTCAATGTTGTTACCTTTAATAATCAGAAGCTGACGAGTGTTTAGTTGAATTTTTTATTTGTTGTTAAGCACAAAGCTACACAATGGGCTGTCTGTGTTGTGCCTACCACGAGTATCTAAACCTGGTTTTTAGCGTTATAAGCCTTCAGAATTTCCATTGAGCCATTGGGCATATTTTGTGAAAAAAAAAGTTAACAAATCCGGTCTTTAATTTAGCCGTTCAGTATGGACTTCTTCTTGGAAACATTAAGTATACTGAGCGAGATAATGGTTATTTTGTGACCTCATTTGGATCTATGGTTGAAAAAGAAATGAGTAAAAAGATTTACGGTACGTTCCATAATTTGGAGAAGGAAATGAGTTGTTTGGAAAAAATGTCCTGGTGATACAAGTATTCAAGAATTTATAAGTCAGCGCGAAGAAGATATGGTGCAAACAATTAATCCTGACGAACGCCATCTTTTTCATTCAATGTTCAGTTATTTCAAAAATTATCTTGAATTTTATGAAGGTGATTCTTTAGAAAGAATTTCTTTACAGACCATGAAAAATTATAAAGTTATACCTGGGGGAGATATTAAACATCCTTTACGATACACATCTCTTCTGGATGTTATAGTTAATTCTCTGCCTGAGGGTGTTTTGAAACATAGCCATGAAATTTTTCGGATAAATTGGACTGATCCAAAATGTAAGGTTTCTTGTCTGAATGGTAAAGTGTTTGAAGAAGATCATGTTATCTTGACTGTTCCATTGGGTGTTCTGAAAAAGAAATGCACTTCTATGTTTAACCCTTCTTTACCCCGTCAAAATCTTGAAGCAATCGTAAGAACAGGCTTTGGTCTAGTTGGTAAAATTTTCCTTGAATTCGAACGACCCTTTTGGAAAGTAGGAGACTTAACATATCTGCATCTAGCTTGGGACAAGGCAGAATGGGAGAAGATGAAAATAGATCCTAACCAGTGGATAGCTTCAGTAAGTGGATTTGAAGAAGTTCTAAATAATCCCAAAGTTCTTCTTGGTTGGATCGCTGGTCCTCACAGTGAGTACGTGAAGAAAGTATCTGATGAGGAAATTATAGAGACCTGTACTACATGTTTACGCCGATTCCTGAATGATCCAAGCATTCCAAGCCCTGTAAGAATCCTCCGTTCAAAGTGGTGTTCCGATATTCTTTTCGGTGGCTCGTACAGCTTCTTAACTCCAAACAGTCTCCCAGGCGACATCGATATTCTAGCTACTCCTTTACCATCTGTTACCAATCTGCGACTGTTGTTTGCAGGTGAAGCTACTCACCCAAGCTATTTTTCAACAACTCACGGAGCAAGGCTCAGTGGACAACCTAAAGCTTCTCGTCTCGTCAGAAATGCTTTAAAAGTAAAATTGTAAACAGTCTTTGTATGTAGCAGTCTTCCTGGTGACATCATATTCTAGTACAATTTCCGGTACAATGTAGCCGATGGCGAGAGTGTATGTGAAAGGGTGTTAGGTATATTTTACTTTAGAAATGGCTAAATATATATGTAAATTTAAAACTATACTTAAATGTTGTAGTAGAATAAAGGTGACACCTGGAGATTGATTGAAAAAGATATGTTATTCTAATCAATTTATAACAAAAACAGATAAGAAAAATTATTTTAAATAAACAGTAAGTTTTAGGAAATTCAGCGCTCACATTACATAGAAAAAATAAGCAAAGAATAAAAAATATTTATTTGACAGAGATGAAACCAATGAATGGAGATCACTGATTCCAGGATCTAGATTAATTCCGAAAGTTGAACAGTGTTTAGATTAGCAATCCAATAAGCTTCTTTTATTTCTCTATTTGCTTTAGTTTTGAATCCTGTTTCAGTGCCGATGAGAGTAACATCGTTAATGGAATGACCGAGTTGGTTAAAGTGTTGAGCAACAGGGAGATCTTTTTCGGTGTTAATAGAAGAGTTATGGTTATGAGAACGTTCTCCAAGAGTTGTTTGTGTGTGTTCTACATATTAGTGATTGCATTTTTTACACAGTATAAGGTAAATGGTATTTTTTGTTTTACAAGTGATTTCTTTGGATATTTTAACGCTTCTTTGATTGTGCTTGTCAGAAAATGAGTCAGTGGTTTTTATAAACTTGCAGGTTTGTCAACGAGCTTTATTGCATGGACGACAACCATTTTTGGGTGGGATGTAATTCATTTTTTTGTCAACAAGAACATATTTTAGAGTTCTGCTTTTTCGGAAGGAGACAATGGGGACTTCAGAAAATATCCGTTTAAGAAGATTTTTAAACTGTAGGAGATGAAAATGATTTTCAGAAGTTCTGAAACGTTTCTGAGTTTAAACTGATAGGAAATAATAAGAGAAATTCTACTTGAAAGTTTAGTATTGCTCTGATTTAGGATATTCTTCCGTTGAGTGTTGTTAGCCTTTTCAATTTGTCTGTCGATTTCGGTATCTTAATATCGTCTTTGTAACATGTTTTTTTTGTTTATCTTTATCCTTGGTGTGTTTTCTGTGGTCTGTTTGATCTGAGTATATTTTCTTTATTCTTAGAGCTTTCGTTTAGTGTGAAAGAGGTGGCAGTTTTTATAGTGAAGGTATTGTGGTCTGTCTGTAGGTTTGTTTGAACAAACTAGTGTCATCTAAACCTGATGACAAACCCTTGTCGAAACGTTGTACTTTTGCTGTTATGTTAAACATATATTAAAGTTTTTCTTTATTACCCATTCAAGCCGTCTCCAAGCAAAATAATATATTCTCATATCCATTCGTAATGTCCCCAACATGGAACTAGGGCCAGTTATTATAATGTTGTTTGAAACATTGCTGAGTTCCAATAGTGTGGGAATTGTTTGTTTTTTTATAGCTTAGAGTACAACAAATGTTTTTTTTTAAGGTTGGGATTACGTCTATAAAAGATTAAAGGAAGAGCAGTGAATATGTTAGCATTGATTGCATTCGACTCGCAATTTGCGGGTCACGAGTTCACCCTTTAGGATTACTATCAGGGCGTAAAACTTCTTGGTTAACATAAAATATCCGCGCGGTCGACCCAAAATCTAGATGGGATTAAGGTGTAAAGAAGGAAGAAGAGTGAATATGTTAGTAGTCGTTCTTGAGTAGATTAAACGTTTTTAGTGTGAGATTTATTACGAACTTGTTTAGGAGATGGTATGTAAATATCAAGGGTATTCTATCGCTTTGGCTTTGGTTCTTAGGTTGGGTGGCGCTGGTTATTTGATACAGTGTGTATGTGGTTGTGGAGGTTTTGATGACGTCAGCCGGGTAGTTACGTTGTTTGAAAAATCCGACCATCTCAGTACGTTTTGCAGAGAAATTCTTGGTCCTCAGTACTGTGACCTGTCCTTTAAAAACAGCAACCTTGGTTTCATAGAGAACAAAAGAATGGTAGTCACAATGCCTTTCTAGTGCAAAGTGTTTGCAAAACAAATGAAAAAAAATGATATTTTTGCTAATGTGCTCCACGTAGAACCTTTGTGAGTGTGTAATTAGAACCCCACAATGATTCTTTCTCAGCGTAGTTTCAATGTAACGTGGTATTTAGTGCCAGACAAAAGGCGTCTGCCCAAAACGTTGCACAAAATTAAACTAAATAAAATCTATAATCCATTATTCTTGTCATAAGACATTATGTGAGGCCCATAATATATATATATATATATATGAACACTATATTCTTAATCTAGTCCCTTAGGAAGTTGCACGAGAAGAGTGTATAATAATAGCATTTCATATCCATTGCCGACTACGCCTTTCGCTCAATCCAGTGCTCTTCAGGCCGGCTGAGATACAACAAACACTGTAGTGATCTGAATACTGTTAACATAGGCCATTTGCTAGAATAACAATTACTACGGTGTGAATGACTTTCACAAGCTGGTGAAGCCTGATTATAATCCACTATACTTGTCACAAGACTTTAGGGTAGGCCTATATTATAAAAGTTATACTTAGACACGTTAATTTATCTTTTATTACTTTTATCTGAATTGCTGCGCTCACGTCTTGAAGAAAAACAGTCACTCTACATTATTTGAGATCTGGTTCAGCATATGATTTTGTTGGATTATTTGGTATTTCCTATTCTTATAGAGTGTTTGATATTTGTTTCTTTGTTTGAAACTTATTTTCATTAACTTTCATATTATTTTTGTGATACAAGTGTTGACTTCTTTACTTTATTATTCATGTTTAATGCAATATTTATTCACTGTTGTTTCCAATGTTACCCATAGTTATTAGTAACGTAAAGTTGAACTTGTTCATCACATTTTGTTTTATTTATATTAGATTGTTTTTCGCATGTCTCATTTCTCTACAGAGTGTGAAATATTTAATAAAAAATGTTTAGACTATCATAATTCTAAAGTAACTTAGATTAAAATGATTAATAAAATAAATTACTCATTAAAATTGTAACATTAATTACACAATTTTATATTATTTCATTTACTTCAGATTGTTTTCATAGCAGAGACAAACAATAGCCAGACTTTGGGGCAATTTAAGTAATATCCATGTCTGATGAGGTACACGTTCACGTAAATAGTTTATCTGTTTAATAATTTATCCTTCCTGTGAACAGTACAACTGTTTAAAAGTATATTTGCTTAAGAGCTTATTCTTCATGAGGATAATATAACTGTTTAAGAACTTATCCTTCATATGAATGGTATAACTGTTTAATAGCTTATCCTTCATGTGAATAGTATAACTGTTTAAAAGATTATCCTTCGAGTACATAATATAACTCTTTAAGAGATTATCCTTCATATTTATAGTACAACGTTTTAAAAGTATAACTGGTTAAGAGCTTATTCTTCATATGTATAGTATAACTGTTTAAGAGATTATCCTTCGAGTAGATAATATAACTCTTTAAGAGATTATCCTTCATATTTATAGTACAACGTTTTTAAAGTATAACTGTTTAAGAGCTTATTCTTCATATGAATAGTGTAGCTGTTTAAGAGCTTATCCTTCATATGAATAGTGTAACTGTTAAGAGCTTATCCTTCATGTGAATAGCATAACTGTTTAAGCGATTATCCTTCAGGCAAATAATATAACTGTTTAAGAGCGTATCCTTCATATGAATAGTATGACTGTTTAAGAACTTAACATTCACATGAATAGTATAACTGTTTAAGAGATTATCCTTCAAGTAGATAATATAACTGTTTAAGAGCTTACAACTGCTTGAAAGCTTATTCTTCATGGGGATAATATAAGTGTTTAAGAGCTTATCCTTCATATGAATAGTATAACTGTTTAAGAGTTTATCTTTAATGTGTATAGTATAACTGTTTAATAGCTTATTCTTCATGTGAATATTATAACTGTTTAAGAACTTATCCTTCATGTGGATAGTATAACTGCTTAAGAGTTTATATTTCCTGTAAGTATTATTACCATTTGGTTTAAATATACTACAATATTTGGCTATAACGTTTTATAATACATATTATTTTGATATTACTTTCTCTAAGAAAATATTATAATTTTTGTATTTTTTCAGACAAATTTTTCAGCATATGAACTTGTATGTTCTTTTATTGATGTGAATATGGATTGTAATAGATTCTGGGGTTGATAAATATGGGCTATATCAATATGAATTTCAAGTTATAAACAAATGCCTGACAACCGAATTTCATTATATTACTGGTTTGGCTTTGACATCACGAATTTTAAGGTTTCAGCTATTGAGATTAGGAATGTGTTGATAACACAGGCCTGTGAATTTAAACTTCATAAAAGTTATTTTGGTTTTAATAAAGGTTTTTCCATAATTCAGCTACGCAGATTTCGAAAATAATGTTCATTTTTTTGTATCACGTAAGACATGTTTACAAATCGGGAAGAATAACTAACTCTTACTTAGATCAAATTATTATTTCGTTTACCACAATGAACATTTTTTATTACTATGTTTGTTAACAAAAATACAAAAACAAACTGAGGAAAAGGAAAGAACATTGATGTCAAACGAATATACATCCTCATTCATCCAGATTTTTGTGTGTGAAATCTACGTCTTTTAGTCTCAAAACTACGTGTTGTAGTCTTTTTATGTATTGCGTTATGACGTTTTGTGAAAAGTTTCGGATTTAGCGTATAGGAATTACTGTAGAACATGTAAACATTTCAAGATAATAAAACTATCGCAGGCCTGTATAATCCATTCCTTGACATCTTTTTGAGCTATTCGACGTCAAATTTGTGATATATATATAGTTTCTAAGGATTTGATCAGAGTATTAAGGATGTTTGTGTCTGTGGTCATGGTATAGATGGTTGCTTGTTCTAATTCTTGTTAATTTGAACATAGTTGGATGACTTTAACTTACAATTATTACGTTTTGTTTTATCCCTTACCATGTTCCATTGGTTTAGTTAATGATTATTACTAAATATACTTTAGTGGGGATTTTGTTCATTGGTTTGATATTTGTCCAAAATTCTGGTATTTGAAACACTGTCAAACAGTTGATGAAAATTAGTATAAATTCGACTGTGAATTAATATAATGTGATAACTAATGAATTCTTAAGCAGTATTTCTCATCTCGAATATTTGATAGATATAAAAAAGAGTCGGACAATATGATTGCATTAATTCTGAGCTTGGTAAGAAAAATATTTGGAAGTTTAAAAATAATAAAGCTCCAGGGCCATATAATATTTCCCCAAGGGTTTTTGAAGGGGTTAAGGATGGGATATGTGCCATTTGCTACTATTTTTTGCAAGTCTTTGAATAGTGGGCAGATACCAAAGGATTGAAAGTTAACTAATGTCACTCGTCTTTTCAAGGGAGGTGATAAAATTTGTCCCAGTAATTATAGGCCTATTAGTCTTACATCATTTGTGGGAAATGTTTTGGAAAGTCTGTTAAAAGATGCTTTGCAAAGTCATTTAACAAAGTATAGAATTTTATTGGATAGTCAACATAGTTTCACTAGGGGAAAATTTGCCTTTTGACATTAGTTAAAAAAGTTATTGCTTTTGTAGGTGAGGGTAATGGTGTAAATTTGGTGTACTTAGATATTTAGACAACCTTTGACAAAGTGCCACATAAAAAGCTTGTACAAAAATTGATCTCTTTAGGTATGGGGGATAAGTTAATTGGATAGAAAAGTGGCTGGATGGAAGAAAGTAGAGAGTTATTATAAATGGAGTTCAGTCAAACTGGATTAATGTTACAAGTGGGGCATCTCAGGGTTCGGTCTTAGGACCTTTTCTCTTTTTGGTTTACTTCAATGGCATAGATGGAAAAATGGTCAATAAATTACTTAAATTTGGTGATGGTATTAAGGTCTTAGGTGTTGCTAGCTGTGAAGAGGATGCTGCTGCTTTATAAAATGATTTAGGTTATTTAGTGAGTTGGACGAAAAGATTGTAGGTGGGTGTTCATTATAATAAATGCAAGATAATGCATGAGAGTTGTTATAATTTGAATTATCAGTATAATTTGAATGGGAATATCCTTAACAGTGTTATGAAAGAAATGGTTCCTGGTGTAGTGGTTGATCAGTCTCATAAGCCATCTAAGCAGTGTGCTGTTGCTAGTGGTTGAGCGAATAAGATTTTGGGTTGTATCTACAGAAATATTGAATAAAAGTCTAAAGAGGTGATAATTTCATTGTATACGTCACGGGTTAGGCTACATTTGGAGTACTGTGTTCAGTCTTGGGCTCTTTTCCTTAGGAAGGACATTGAATTGTTGGAAATGGTTCGTTCAGAGGAGGGTTACTAGAATGGTGCCTGGGATGGAGGGGTTGTCATATGAGGAGTGAAAAAGAAGAAAAAAAGAAGAGTTAGATGGGATCTGATTGAGGTGTTTAAGATTATAAAGGGAATTGACAGTGTTGATGCATCATCTTTTTTCATACTTAACAGTGAGAATTGTAGGACTAGGTGACATAAATATACATTTTGGCAAGGTAGAAGTCATCTTCAGCTAAGACAGTTTTATTTTTCTAACAGGGTGATTGGCCTCTGGAATGGGTTGCCTTCGGATGCTGTGGAGGCAGTAAATTCAAGTAAGTTTAAGAGGACACTTGATAACCATATGAATGATAAGGGCTATAATCTCGTTTTTATTTTGCAACTGCATTTTCGATTTGTGTTTAAACTTTAAATTCATCCAAACGATTATTTTTATTAGTTTTAAGGATACAGTTATGCATCTATATAACAAGCAATTAAAAACATTTGGTAAATGTAAAATAATGTAGTGATGACAGTGTCGAAATGAATACAAACAAGAATATAGGGATGATACAGCTCTACATAGATCATCCGTACATGACAGTGTGATGGCAGTGTCGAAATGAATACAAACAAGAATATAGGGATGATACAGCTCTACATAGATCATCCGTACATGACTTTCAATATTAAAATTTAATGTTACACTATAAAATGGTTACGAAGTCGGTCGAATTGACTGTCCTCGCAGCGAGGGTCTGTAATAATCAAGACATGTTTTGACTCAACTTGGTTTTCCTTGTACGTATGGTCTAGGATCTTAGCTACATTACATTGATGCCTACCTTGACATGACCATGATATTATGATAAACAAACTGCATACCAACAGTCAGGAATATATAACTTCCAATTGCAGTAATATTAAGGTCATGTATGCATTTTAAAGTATAACATTAAATTTTAATATTTAAAGTCATGTAGGGATGATCTATGTATAGCTGTATCATCCCTATATTCTTGATTGTATTCTTTTTTGGCACTGCCACCCATACATCATTTTACATTTACAAAATATCTTTATTACTCTTTGTGACGTTTTTTTTTCTCCCATGACTGAAAGTTAGTGTATTCTATGAATCTATATGATAAACTTTAATATTATGGGTGATAAGTATTTTGCAGTTAACTTTCCTGTTAGTTCAAAACAAATTGGATAAAAAGTTCTTAAATCATATTAAAATAGAATAATATTGCTTTAGACAGATGTCTTTATAAGAGGCAAAGATAGTTAACGTTATAGTTGTTTCAATGTT
This sequence comes from Limulus polyphemus, assembly GCF_000517525.1. Classification (NCBI taxonomy): domain Eukaryota; kingdom Metazoa; phylum Arthropoda; class Merostomata; order Xiphosura; family Limulidae; genus Limulus; species Limulus polyphemus. Next base: position 51,831 of record NW_013670624.1, on the reverse strand, counting down.
ATGTATTACTGAATTTTTGTATAAGTGTAAAAATCAATAATTTTAGCGTCTTCTTTTTTTTAGAATAAAAGTAAATGATTACTTCATCAACTTTTCACTGAACTTGGTTTTCATTGTGGGAACTTTAACACGTCTTTTCTCAAAAGCAACTAAGATATATTAACTTATACCTGCAAGATAACCCTTCCATCCCTGGAATCATACTTGTAGTCCTTCTATTAATCTTTCATCGTAAATCAATATCCATTTTATTTACGGTGAGACTAAAACTGTACACCGTATTCCTGATTGTGGTGTCCCCCGGTGGGACAGCGGTAAGTCTTCGGACTTAAAACGCTAAAATCAGGGGTTGGATTTCCATCGGTAGATACAGCAGATAGCCCGATGTTGCTTTGCTATAACTAAACACACATACACACTCCTGATAATGCCTAACTAGTATATACATATATATATATATATAGAGAGAGAGAGAGAGAAATACCTTATTTTGACTTATAGTTAATATGTCTATAAGTACACCCTCAATTTTATTATGTTTAACTACGGGTAGCTTCGATGGTTTAAGTAACTTATCCATCGCTATATCAAGATACTTTTCTTCTGTCTCGTTCTTCAGCGAGTTTCTACCGATATTAAACGTGTGGTACAAATAATGATAACCCAAGTTTACTACCTTACACTTTCTATAATTAAAGGTCATTTGCTAAATATTTGCACAACTTTCCAAGTGATACAAATCATTCTATATGCCAACACAGCTAGAAATACCCAATAGGTTAGTACTGTTAGCAAACTTCACTAATTTAGTAACTATATTCCTATCAACATCATTTTATTAATTAATACCTTGTGTGTTACCGCAACAAAACATTTTTGAACACCTAAGTTCACCAAGCCCACACCTTTTTCGTTGTCAAAATAACAAATAATTTTCTTGAAAAGTAAAGCTAAGAAATTAGTAAGGCAAAATTTCAATAGGGTAAATCTACGTTTTTTTTGTTTTTTTTTCATTTATGATAATATATTTCACTAAATGATTTTGCAAAACTTATTTTATCAGAATCTAGAATTTTTCACATTACAGAAATAGAATTTCCCCAAATCTTCCAGGACAACTTTATCACCCCTTTAAAAACTGGAGAAACATTAACAACTTTCCAATTCTTAAGCACCTGTCCACTGTATATTGACATACCTAAAATGAAAGGGAGAGAAAGGCTCCCATATTCGATGACGAGGAACCCACTTTGAGACTAATAATGGCTGGAGCCGGCTTGAATGGGTAATGAAGAAAAACTTTAATATAAGTTTAACATAACAGCAAATGTACAATATCTAATGTTTAATCTCCTTTACTTCCCTGGAAGAAACCTTGTATGGCTTAAGTGTTTGATTTAATACCTTACAGTGTCTACTTACCAGCAAGGGCTTATTATCTGAATTATTCAGGAATATTCCAACATTTATCACAGAATGCCCAGGATCAGGAATATTGTTGATATATTCCCCCTGTCAAAACAGAAGAAAACATTTATAAGCTCAGTCGTCTCAAACCCTTCAACAAAACTATGGAACAAACATTCTTTTCGGTCATAATTCCCATTTTAAAACTTCGTTTATTTCTAATATACTTATAAAAATTTCGTGTTGTTACTTTTAACATTATCATCCAACTGTTTCTCATAAGCCCTTATGAATTTTCCGATTTCTTTTTAAACCAAATTCTTAGTTATCTTATAGCTTTGTAACTCTTCTATATTCTCCGTCAATTCAAACTTCCTATGACATTTATTTTTTAGTTTCTCCTTTATGTTTTTAACAAGCCAATTAGTTTTATCTTCCCCATTAGCGTTTTTTTTAGGAACATGTCTATCTTGAATTCAAAACAATATATTTGTACATGTTCTGTTCTTAAAGCTGTGCAATGTCAACACTTAACTTTGGAGTTCTCAGTTTTCTGTGTTTTTTTTTTGTTGTTGTTGTTTTGCTAATTTTAATAATGTTTACGAAAATAGCTCAAAAATGTTTTTCTCCAACTATATTTTTGTTAAAGTGTTCCACGTAGAACGCATATAACTAGAACTTCTTTATGCGCCAGGCTTCCTTAAATGTCCATTTTCAACTGGAATATAACTACTAAAAACCTTGTGCCAAAAATCTAGCACTCGGGCTACATTCTGTCATATTTTCCCACCTTGATGAAGATGACTACTGTTTTCCACATGTGTTCTCCTTTACCAGATTATATTGTACCTAGAATAAAAAGGCAAAAAGCAAACAAATTGTAAGAAGGTTTTCCCTTCTGCTGCCTTTTTTTCTGTAATATTTCAACTGCCGACTTTGTTTATCATCTATTCTAAAAATACAAATATGAAACCCATCACCGAAATGCATACCACCTCTGTATATTAGCAGACAGGTGTAGAAATTAATGTGATCTCCTTTACATTTCTACAGTAAATCCAGCTATAGCAGGCTAATAAGAATAGTTATTTTGTATTAGACTACTTCCACAGAAATAATGACCATTTTTCGGAGGGCAACCTTCTCAAAATCGTGGAAATGTTTATCAACTTCTTTTTCATTGAACGTGGTACTGTAACATATCAATTAAGTTCAAAGTTCAGTGTTGAGTCTAATTTCCATTGCTTTCAGTCTAATTTCTTTCTCGGCTTTGATACGAGACTGTTCGGCTTCGAGACATTTATTTTTTCTTTCAGCTTCAATACGAGCTTGTTCTTATTCTTTCACACTCAACCCCGATTGGCTAGTGGATACACTACAGTATTCTTATAATGCTTCCTCAGGCAACAAATCATCATTAACTAGTATTTCGATAATACGCTTTTTGATTCATTTTTTCTCATTGATCTTTTAGCTTCTAGTTCTAAGACTTTGGCAATTTCGAGCAATTCATTTTTGTTACATTTTTCTAGTTGTTCTAGGGAGGGTGTATCAAGAAAATCTTGATAATCAGACATGATCAAATCTTATTGGCACTGATAAATATAAATTCAATTGTGATTTAAATTATAATTTAGATCGAATTTTGTCTCTGATTCAGATCCCGGATGAGCTCCCAATTTATTATTTTATGTATTAGAATTTCAAATGGTCTGAAATTGAGCTAATTGATAAATTTAAATTTAGTAGTTAAATTGTACTTTGGGTTTGGTAGTTAAGTAAAAGCCGATATATAGTCAGTTTGTGATATTTGCCAACAAGATTGATACGCACAGTTTCTTTTTAACACAAATACATTTTAATATACAAACAACAATACAATTTACAATAACAGTTATTACAAATAATTATTACAAACAATGATTTATAAACAAAAGTTTCACAAACTTACAAGCAATATAAAGTCTTCTTTCTAGTTTATAACTTCCTTGATATCTTATCGAGGGTTCACGTAGAGCGAGTTGTTTACGAGTTGATATAGGTATAATTCACTTCGTAGAGAGCCAGCTAGCCCTGTAGTTTTCGCTGATCACACGCCGATTACAGGTCGAGTTTCACCGATGACGTTATATGATGTTTTCGCAAATATACTAATGTCGGATTAGAATCCACTGAAATTAAATGATTTGTAATGTTCGAACTTTGTGAAGGTTCCTGGTCAAATATCTGAAGTTTT
>NW_013670624.1:37127-47188 GCF_000517525.1 Limulus polyphemus | reverse complement strand
TCTAATCAACCATAGAATTGTAAATGTAAAATGTTTATGTATTATTCGCATTTACCTGCTCTGCTATTATTTTGCAACAGTTCTTCAGTATTATACTATTATATGTAAGAAAAGATGAGTAACGACGACGTCTAAATATTGTTAATAAATACGTTGTTCCCAAAATCAGTAACTTTGAGGTGATTTGTTTTTCTCCTAAATAACAAGAAATTTAAGCTGTTTATAGTATGAAATTCAGTCATTGATACTTTGTCCACAGGGCTTATTACACTCGGTATGAAGTTCTCCTTATGCAATTGTTGTGGAGTGCCAGCACAAATTGCGAACTGACCACACAGGCATATAATTAGCGAGATTGATGAATGATGTAGAATCACAGGACAATATTTCCAATAATATAGACTTTTGATGTTCCCACAGAATTTCTCAGTGGTTATATTTTCAAGAACTGTATATATCATACTTATAGGAGAAGAGTTTTTTTCAGTACATTCCAGTTGAAAAGTGGACACTCAAGAAAGCCTGGCCCCTATACTTCCTTTCTCTAAATATTTGAGTTAGATGCTTTTTTTTTACACTAATATGTATATACACACACAATAATATGTTACGATCACGCGATCGCCGATATCTGTTATATTTGTAAGAAATTTCTGTAAAGCAAAGAGAAATAATCCTTGGCCAACTTATCTTGACAAAGCTATCTTCAGACTTTCTACTGACGTGTGTTCTAGCTTTAGCAGTTGTTTATAGATAATTTGAGGTTCTAAATGCGCTTCTTAATTATATTTTCTCATTTATATATGCTTTCCACTTTTCAGTATAATGCCACATTACAATAAAAGCTTACGTTTATGATCTGTGTAAGTAGTATAATGCAAAAAATATTGTTATTAGTCTACTATAGCTAGATTTACTGTAGAAATGGAAAGGAGATCACATTTATCACTACATGTTGTCTTTGTTAATATACAGAGGAGGTATGCATTTCGGTGATGGGTTTCATATTTGTAATTTTAGAATGGATGGTAAACAAAGTCGGCAACTGAAATATTATCACAGAAAAAAGGCAGCAGAAGGGAAACCTTCTTACAAAAAGAATCATTGGTGTGATCTCCTTTACATTCAAGACTTGCCTCTAAATATCATATAGACTAGTTTGAAACATTTATTAACCAATTCTTTGCTGTTGTTTGTTTAAATAATGAAGCGAGTGTGCTGACAAATGTCCATTATAAGTTTAAATTGCTGTAAACAAACGTTTCATGTGTTACGTATCGGAAACTTGAAACAATCCAAGGCCGCGTTAAATAATTTAACTTTTAATTGTTGAGACGTACCTTGAATTTAGGTTTAGAAATAAGCTGGTATTCTATTTAATTTACGCTAATCGCCAACAAGATTGGTTCACACCGTTTTTGGTTTTGACACAAATAAGCTTTAATATATATATATATACAACATTATAAACTACAATAACAGCCATTAATTATTACAAACAAAGGTTTATAGACAGAAATTTCAATAACTTATAAATCGTCTTTCTAGTTCAGAGTCTCCTTGATATCCAGCGAGGTATACCTACAATAGAATTTGGCGCGAAGCTAGCTAGCTTTGTCAGGCATTGAATTATTGGACCGTTGAAGTAAGATAATATTTTCACAAAATCACTAATGTCCGTTGAAAAATTAATAATATTCTTGGGAAGATATTAACGTCCGATGGGTACTAAAACGGTAAGCTATACACGCCCACAAATACAAATTTATTTCTAGAACCTTCTAATAAGACCGGATACGGAAATCGATGTATATTGTTGATTCTTTTTCACGAATGTTCTACAGTCTTGGAGAATTGGCGGGAATTTCGCCATACATAAGGTAAGCTATACACGCCCACAAATACAAATTTATTCGAAACAAACGTTTACATTAGAATAAATATATCATAAATTCGTTATACGCAACACATATCTGATAGTATAAGTTTCGCCTGTGTCTAAATACAAATTCAATCCAGACAACGTTCATATTAAAAATAAATATATAATAATAAATTCGTTACACATGGAATTAAAACTGTTGTTTTCAATAATTATTTTTAATGCACATTTTAAGTGTTTGGAATTCTTATAAAGTTAGGTGTTCTGAATTAGTTCGTTATACTAGAATTTGAAATAATTTTATTTTGTCAAATTTTGTGTAACTGAGTCTTCAATAAAGAATTATCTTACTTGATTACAATTTGTTTTATTTTTGCCTTTCTATTCTAGTTACAATATAATCTGGTAAAGGGTAACAAATGGGTAAATAAGGTCACCATTTTGATTCAACTCCAGAAAGGAGTTCACGATAATTAGGGGTCTATTTATAAAAACAGATAATTGGGGACACGGTGAGATGCGTTTACTCACAGATTTAGCTTTGTAATTTATCAGTCATTTAAACCTAAAACTACCACCATTCACACCATCTGAATATTAGTTACACAGTTAAAGAGATACACATACCTGTTATGTAATCTCACTTTCAAGGACTTCTCTTGCAGGAAAATGAGTTGATTTGTGACTCATACATTTCAAATCCACCCTACCCTGCTCATCTGCAAATGGTGGAAAGTAAATATGGCGGGAAAACTCATTATTCACTCCATATATTCCTCTCTGAAGCAACACTGAAGTCAATGAGAACACGTAAAGGAGTTTCATGCTCAGTGATTTTTATTGAAGAATGCAATTTACTCTTACCCTTTCAGTTATTGATAACAACAAATGTATTGGTTGTTGTGTATAACGACATAACAAAATGACATAATTTGAGTATCTACACTAGATATATGCGTAAAGGAGATCACGTGCTTAAAATACTAATTTTATTACAATCTCCAAATGAACATACCCAAAATATCTTTTAATAACCTGTGTTTGAGGTATGATCAAATCAAATTATATACTTCCTGGATTGATTTTAGACTCGAATATTTTTATTTATTCAACAAGTTGTAATTGTTGTCTTGAAAATAAACAACTGTAAAGAATAACACGTGATTACAGCGACATGTTATTTTGGATATTTTTATATGTGAAAAATAACAAATTTTCAAGGCATAAATGTTTACTAATTAATCACAATAAAGGCTTGAGATATTCTTACAACTTTTGTGTTTGTATTATTGGTTTGAAATTAAATTTTTCTGCTGGCGACATGCTACTTTTAACACCCCACCATTGTTGATTTCCTTGGTTAGCTGGAAAAACTTAACACAAACTCAACATATTATATATGTTTGGAAAGTTCTGTCCATAGTCTATCATTTATAAATCATTATATGTTTGTGTAAGGTACGTACACAGAGAAATATGCCCCAGAACACTGGCGACATCAAATTGGACACTTAACAAAGCCTGGCCCTTATACTCAATGGTTTGTTTCTTAACCTATATCTATGTAACACGATATTTATTGCATAACAAAAGGCGTTTACCCGAGACGTTACACAAAATAAAACTAAATAAAGTTTTTATTTAGACGTGTTGATTTATACTTTATTAGCCGATTTGTTTATACATTTTAAGCAACTCTTCTGAATTACAATTTCCAAAATCAATCTCTTCTAGATGCGCTACCAAAAATATGTTCTTTAGTATCGGTAACTAAATTGGCAACACGCTCTATAATGTCCTGTACTTTAGCAGATGACAAGGAAATTCTAGACCTAATCTTTTCTATTCCTCACTACAGATAACTTTACCAATACAACTAATGAGAGAGGCTATGTTAACCTCTTGATTACCTCGTTCCTCATTGCAAGCAGTCAAAGATTCAAATTTGTTAAAGACTGGTGTTTGAATTCTGAGATTCTCCTCCATCAAAGCATCCTTTACCTAGGTCTATTCAATTCCTCTCTTGCTTTCATGTTCTCTGCTTCTAATCTGCTCTTTTGACTTCTAACAGCGTATAAAATATATCTATAACTTATTATTAAATAAGCAAGCTCTTAACGTGTAGTGTATTATATTTTCTCAAGTAGCAATCAAGTTCACTATTCTCAAACATAACCTAATCCTGGCTCCTGTCGCATCCTATAAATTCCACCCCAATTATCACTGAGCTGCTTCTTGCCATATTGAAGCATACTAGTCTTTATTCTCGATTTCCCACTAATTATATTTTCAGCTAAAGTTAAGCTATTTCACAGTTTATAAATTAATTTAAATTAAACAATAAACTCCTTTATTAAATAATACTGATACTATTACTTACTAGTACCGCAGCTACGATGTACACTTCTAGTTACACGTAACCAATACCTAATTTAAATAGTTTAATAATGTATTTAATTCACAGCAGGTAATAAATAATAGAAATTATAGTTTCAACTCTTAAGATAAAACAATTCCATCTCATACTTAGCTAACGCTTATGACAATTCTCTATTTTGATTCTGATATATCACGAGTGCAGTTCGTGCGCACATGAGCGATAACGGAGTGAATTTTATCAATGCCTGTATTTCTCTTTAGCAATGACTAACGATTCCGTGAGGAATTTAGGAATTATTCAGTACGTTAAATGCTAATATTCACTGTAGCTTAGGTGAAAAAATGAAGTACAGAATACCTTTGCTAAGCCAGACGAAATCTGTTTCAGCAACTCCATTTGGGCTACACTATTACTTCTAACTAATTTGGACGAGCAACTCGAGTATAAAAAAAGAGTATAAAGTTTTTCAAACATAGATCGTCACTAGGCGCTACCTATATTATCAAATTATTTAATAATTTTAGTATCTCAAAATCTAGTACTACTATCTCAAAACATGAGTTAAACATAACGATTTAGAACTAAGTTTAATTGTATAATTTTACGCTTAATTGTATCTGAAAGTTAAAAAAGAACATATAAGTGTCCAATCCTAACTAAAATAACTACTCTAAACTTTATAGAACATAAAAATAATACTTATATTATCCAGAGAAAATGATAATTATCTGCAGCTGCAAGTCTCTTTAATTTCTCTGTTTCAGAACACAAAAAATACTAAACCCGTTGCTCTCAGTAGCTCCCTCTATTATCTGGGATAGAGTTTTTACCAGCACGCGATATTCTATAAAAAAAGTTTACGCTCATATCAGTAAAAAAGTGGTCCTGTGGGAGGTAAGAAGCTTTTTGTACTTGCTGTATATGTTATTTTCTAAGATTTTCCCCACACTTGTTGATTTTTAAGAAAAAAAAATTAATAGTTTATTAATATGAAAAATATATATATCTTTTACTTCTTAGTTTGCTTGACCTACTAAAATGAACATACAAACAAGTGAAACAAGTGTCGTCATTATTGGAGCTGGCATGGCTGGACTCTCTGCTGCTGAACACTTGACCCAAAACGGAATAACTAGCATGGTAGTGTTGGAGGCTGCCAATAGGTGGGACTATGCTCTTGGTGATTAAATATTCATTAGTCAGTTATATTGCCTTGGATAATTTTTATAGCATTTATGCCATAGCAAGAATAATTAATTGAAAGACATGTTGAATGTCTTTCACATATTTCAAGTATTGTACTTTAAATGAGTTGATATGCATAACCTTCTAAAATCAGTTAGATCAGGAGGCAAAATGATTCCTTTAGAATAACTAAATACCAACTTTTTTTATTCATTCTGTTGTCAAAAGTTATCAAACTTCTGTCGTCATTCCTAAATAAATTTATTTAATCGACCTGAAAGTAGTTGGACATTCTCATCCTCATTATTCTTGCATGAAAGTTTTAGGTTTGGAAAACCTCCTGAAAGATATATTTTAACTAATTTTCCGTTAACTATGCGTGTGTATATAAAAAAAAAATAATGATAATGAACGAAATTTAAGTTTGAAAAAGGTTCAACGTCAATATTTATAATTTATTATTTTTTTCCCAAAGGCGAGTAATCAGCCAAGAATGCAATAATATAAATATTAAGATATTATTGCTATCACTTTATTCTATACCCTACTCGTTAAACGCGTGACTCACCATACAAGTACAATGAAGTTATTGTTGGAAAGTGATGACTTTGTACAGTTTTTTTTTTTACAGTATTAATCAACCGTGTAAAGTTGACTCTTTATTTTACATAAGATATAATTTCATTTTTAAACATAGATATATTATCTTTACTCATTCACCATGGTTTTTAGTTCATCTTATATACAGGTGTGTGTGTATATATACATTACATTTTAGGTATGGAGGGAGAATTCATACAGTTTACTTTGGAGGGCAGAAGTCGCTAGTTGAACTTGGTGCTAACTGGATTCATGGCGGAAGTCTCGGAAATCCGGTCTTTAATTTAGCCGTTCAGCATGGTCTTCTTTCTGGAGACATTAAGTATACTGAGGAACACAACGGTCATTTTGTGACTTCATTTGGATCTATGGTTGAAAAAGAAATGAGTAAAAAAATGCATGGCATTTTCCAGGACTTGGAGAAGGAAATGACCTGTTTGGAAAAATATCCTAGTGATACAAGTATTCAAGAATTTATAAGTCAGCGCGAAGAGAGTATAGTGCAAACAATTAATTCTGACGAACGCCCTCTTGTACATTCAATGTTCAGTTATTTCAAAAATTATATTGAATTTTATGAAGGTGATTCTTTAGAAAGAATTTCTTTACGGAACGTAAGGGATTATAAAGTTTTCCCTGGGAGAAACGTCAAACTTCCTTTAGGATACATATCTCTTCTGGATGTTATAGTTAATTCTCTGCCTGAGGGTGTTTTGAAACTTAACCATGAAGTTTCTCGGATAAATTGGACTGGTCCAAAATGTAAGGTTTCTTGTCTGAATGGTAAAGTGTTTGAAGCAGATCATGTTATCTTGACTGTGCCATTGGGTGTTCTGAAAAAGAAATGCACTTCTATGTTTAACCCTTCTTTACCCCGTCAAAATCTTGAAGCAATCGAAAGAACAGGCTTTGGTCGAGTTGGTAAAATTTTCCTTGAATTCGAACGACCCTTTTGGAAAGTAGGAGACTTAAAATATCTGCATCTAGCTTGGGACAAGGCAGAATGGGAGAAGATGAAAATAGATCCTAACCAGTGGATAGCTTCAGTAAGTGGATTTGAAGAAGTTCTAAATAATCCCAAAGTTCTTCTTGGTTGGATCGCTGGTCCTCACAGTGAGTACGTGGAGAAAGTATCTGATGAGGAAATTATAGAGACCTGTACTACGTGTTTACGCCGATTCCTGAATGACCCAAGTATTCCAAGACCTGTAAGAATCCTCCGTTCAAAGTGGTGTTCCGATCCTCTTTTCGGTGGCTCGTACAGCTTCTTAACTCCAAACAATCTCCCAGGTGACATCGATATTCTAGCTACTCCTTTACCATCTGTTACCAATCTGCGACTGTTGTTTGCAGGTGAAGCTACTCACCCAAGCTATTTTTCAACAACTCACGGAGCAAGGCTCAGTGGACAACGGGAAGCTTCTCGTCTTGTAAGCAATGCCTAAAAAAGAAAATTGTAAACACTCTTTGTAAGACCGTTTTTCGACTAACGGTGTAGTTAGTAGATATGAAGTATAATGCCTTTCGTGTTTACTTAGTTTATTATTTTAATGTTCTTCTTCTATTTTATAAATGCAGCCACTTTTTTATTCAAAAATAAAAGGAATTATATACAAGTTATTGTCTCAGGTTATCGTACCATGGGTGGCATCGATGCTTAAAAACTGCTTATCATTAAAGCAAATACCTCTATTAGAAATTGAAAACAAAAAACTTGAAAACACCTAACACAGATGGCTAAACTTGACTTCACATTTTTAAAAATATAATAGTCATTTATAAGAGATGTTTCTTGAAATATTTGAACCACTACTATCTCACAACTTTGAAACTAAGCCATATTATACAAGTAACTTAAAAACTTTTCAAAAAAGAAAGTAAATACAGAGATATCGCTAATATCATTCCTTCTCAAAGAGTGCAAACAAGATGGTAGGGATGGCATTTGTATCATCCCTACATAATAATAGCACAGGCAAGAATTAACATATAATAATGTATATAAAACTATTCAATCACAATTGCGTTTAATTTCTACTATTTTTATTTTTTAATATTCTACTACTCTGTATGCCTGTGCTAATATGTATGGATGACACATTTGCCATCCCAACTATCTTGTTTGTATTTTTTGTGGAGGATTGATGTTAGCCATCCCTACATTTACTTCTTGTTTTTGAAAAGTTTTCTCTTTACCTGTTTTTTTAATACAGTGAGTGTTTCAATATACATAGAAAGATTGTATTTATAACCAAGTTCTAAATACAATGAGGTTCCAACTGTAATATTTATTGTTTATCTATTATTGGTTGGTAATTCCTGTTTCACCCTGTATTTAAGCTTTTTTAGGGAATACCTCATTTATATAAAAAAGCTAACTTCAAGGGGTAATGATACCATCGTTTACACTAGAATTATGATTTTTTTTAATTACTGCTAGTTATTAATAATACTTATAAAAGCGGATACTCCATTTGAGCCCATGTTACCTCAATGAAATTGGTTGTCACCATTGTTTTGATTTTTGAGTTATCATGTAATAAAAAGAAGTAGAAGAAAGAAGAAGAACAAAAAAGTCAAACTTTTGCTATGATATTTACAGAAACTCCCAGAATTTATGACTCAGTGATTACATGGATATTGTTATAAATGTATAATATTGTAGAGTTCAGATGATCTATTGAAGAGATATTTAAAATACCATTTCGATGAACAATCTGAGACATCCCTTCATAGGAAGTGCTACCACCTGCCTGATATATTATGTTATGGAAGACACGTAAAACAGTATAGAAAAATTTAAAACAGTACAGATCATGGCGGAACAAATTCATTAATAGGTGTCGGAAGGGAATTGTTATCACGAGATATGTGTGGTTTTGTGTGTTTTTTCATAACTGATTATTTAAATAAATTTCATTTTCAACAAATGTGAACAATGTGCTCATTCACTTAGCCCATGGATTATTACTTTAATTTTAAAAGGCTAAAAATTGTGGTCTTGTACTTTACTGTACGTTAACTATAGATAATGGATATAAATCTTAGAGTTATAATATAAAATTATTGCACATTAATTAAAGTTAACGGATATAAAGTTTAACTTTTGCTCATTTATTTCTATTTTTATATGTTTCAGAAATTTCATTGGTTTGTAGTCAAAGTTGTTCGACTTTTTTTTACCGCAGGCAGGGAAGAGGTATGGGTTAACATTCGTCTGGAGCAAATGTTAAAAATGAACACGAAATTTACTTGATATGTTTATTTTCCACCAAAATATCTTAATATAGATTTCTTTTAAAAGAACTTCAGATTTTAATGGAATATTAGGTGTTAGACGGTATACACATCTTATTCCTATTTTGGAAACAGTATCCAAAAGTCGTGTCCCCCTCCAAGTTTGGTTTGCAGCCCATATAGGGGATCCTACTATGTAAGATGGATCTACATTTCGTGAGGAAGATGCAATAGTTACGCCTCTCTATAAGTTGATTCACATTTCTGAAAGTAAAGAAAAACACCATCTCCCAAATGTTGGTTCACATCTGATAAAAAGTAATCCAAACGTCATCCCTTTAAGAGTGATTGACCACTCCAGTAGCTAATTCAAACTCCCCCAAGGGTAATTCACAGTTCGGTATCAATATTCAAAGTCTCACTCTTCCTCACACTTTGGATTCATACTTCGTTATCCCCTGTCTAAGATTGCATCACATCTCGTAAAGAAAACCCAAACATTACCCATCTCTGTTTATCTTGGGTTCACATATATAGAAATACGATCCGAATTTCATTTCTCTCCGAGGTAATTCCACACACCTTAAATTCGCTTGTGATTTTCTAAGATACCAGACTAACTTAACCAGTCTCCAATTGTTTTTCAAAGTCTTCTGTTTGTGATTCTCTCGAAAAATATTTTCATCCAGTTTATACAAGAAAACTGATGAATAGGCCGTCCACTTAGGTCTAGTTTTATGTAAGTATATATATATATATATATATATATATATATAC
>NW_013670624.1:8293-37117 GCF_000517525.1 Limulus polyphemus | reverse complement strand
AATAATCATAATAAAAAAGTGGAACAAGCCAATAGACAATTATTTCTATAAAGTTGGATTAATTCTATCACGAAGCCACGACTTTGTTAAGTAGCGTTTGTATTATACAAAGAAATCACGAACCCTTGATTACGCATTAATGGGGAGAGAGAGAGAGAGAGTACGCATTTACTTGTACGTTTTCTAGGTGCACATGCACCGACAGGGTACAAACAAAACAGAAACCGATGGCGCCATCACACGGAGTTATATTTCAACAAACCTGGTCGATTCTTGTAATACCTAAGGGTGATACAAAATCCAAGCCGTTGCCTGATTCGTTCGATATTTGTGTCTCTCATGATCAATATCACCTGATTTCGGCATCCTTTGATAATAACTAATATTCTCCACAAATGGCATGTACTGAGCATATCACTGTATGATAAAGTGTGCCTGTCCTTAAACTAGTCATATTTTATCTGCAACCTTCTATTCATTAGGTGAGATTATTAAATTTATTTACATTTATCTTGCTCGTCAACTTGAAAGAGAGTTAAATCTAGTTTCTGCTTCTGGAGAATCTAAAATTACAAGATCCAATTTGACATTCGACGTTTATTTTGTTTATTGGCCTGTTAATGATTGCTTTCTAATTATCTAATGTTAAAATGACAACGAAAGAAGTTAAAGAAGATGCTTGTCAGAAGCAAGCGACGCTGGAAGAAGAAGAAAAATATCATTGTTTTCAAGCTTACTTTTACAAAATTCTTGACAAGATTTGGTCAATACTGCCCAACTCCTTAGGGGTATTGGTAGCAACAATATTAATATTCTTGGCTGGTACAACCATGCGGGGTGAGTTTTATAATATATACCTTTTAAATACTCTTTACTCCAAAGTGTTAATAGCACTTATTATTAATAGTATTAATTATTTTTTTAAATCAATACTACTTATACTAATGTGATTAATTTGTTTATTTTCTAATGAGTTTATTATTTAAGCGCAAAGCTGCGCAGAGGGCAATCCACAAAGATCGAACTCCTAATGATAGTGTTATAAGCCTTCAAGTTTGCCACTGAATCACCAGGAGCTTTATTTCTTCAGTAAATATATATATATACTTCCTTTACTTTGAAAATAAATTTTCTTATTTCATTTTCTATCAACAAGAAGTTTTACTTGGATAAATAAAATCGTCTTATGACTATATGATGTAAAAAAACCTAAATATGATTGTTAACATCTCCAACTAAAATGAGTTGTACACATTTAACACTTTAAGTAAAAGCCTGTTGCCATTGGGTTCCATTGATAAAACTGATTATTACTGCTTCTTAATCTTTCATTGGTTTTGGCTATTTTTAGTTTGAATTTGAATTAGTATACGGGAACTTCAATTCGAGAGAAAAATACTTAGGTTTATTGAACACTTCCTATAAAGTTTCACTACCCTTTAAGATGAGAACAATGCCTTGTGTTAACAGTAGTGTCTGTGATTTTATAGTTCTGTTAACAGTAGTGCCTGTGATTTTATAGTTCTGTTAACAGTAGTGCCTGTGATTTTATAGTCCTTATTAATTATTTTTCTTCTCCAGTTAAGTTACACAAGAACAATGTCTTAATAATTTTACCAATGTAACATATTGATATTGTATTCTTAAGTATAATAAATTATGTTGTCCACGCAAAGATGTTACTTAAAAAAGTAGAGTTAGGAATAGCTTATAGTGGTTAGAGTGCCAAGCTGCTGATCTGAAGGCCCAAGATTCGATCCCACAATATGTCGCTGAATTCGCTCTGCTCTTTTCGTTGTAGGCGCATTGTAAAATGATATTCAATCCCGATATTCGTTAAGAGCAGATGAGGAGGCAGTAGGTGTTGCTTACAGGTATCCCTCCTACCAGTCAGTAGTCCTAAATTAGAGAATCCTATACCCGAAGCTGGGGTCTCTAACCAAGCCACTTAAGGTGCCATTAATGTCGAAAATGTCAAATAGCTTAAAAACTATATTTTGACATAGGCATATATTTGGATTAACATAAAAGAAATGCGATCTTTATGGTATCCTTTATAGAGAAGTCAAGAGACAATTTAATAAGTATTATGATGGTTCTTAAAACAACAGGATTACTTGTCATCCCTCACTCCCAGTTACCAAGTTTGGTATCCCTATAAATGAAAATATCATAGAGAATAGTTTGTTTTGTTTAAGTGCTAAGCTACTCAGTGGGATATATGCGATTTGTACGACACGGGAATTGAACCTCGAACTTTAGCGTTATAACCTCTCAAACGTATTATGAGACCCTGGATAAAGGCTTGAATAAATTACATTTAACAAGTAACAATATGTTAGAAGTTTAGTATATCTATAACTTAGAGATTATTACCATTGTTACGTTTTTCATTTCTTAAATCTTGGTTCTGTACTGCCAAATTTAAAGCTTGATTATTTTAGTATATCTTTTCTAAATAATGACCCCACGCTGAAAAACGCCCGTCAATTTTACGGGATAAATTGGAAGTATAATTATCAGGATGTTCCCACTCTTTCAGCCTCATTTACGTAAAGTGAATGCAAATATCCCATAATATCTACTGCCATATTTTGCAATATTTTTTAGAAATATTCTTCAATAATCACAGGCCTTTACTGTTACGCTTACACGTAGCTATATAATTAATCTATTTTAAACATAAATAGAATCGTTACAAGGTCAAGCCGATGGTTTCATTTTATAAGACTACATCAAAGATCCCTGTCAAATCAGCTTTCCAGGATGTGGCGATATCACCGCCAGCACGTACCAGTTCTCGAATGCCTGTCAAAAATGAATACTCTGATCATCTGAGATAGAGAATAATATTATATAGTAACACACTATTTATCACTTAAACCAATTGCCTACCACAATGTTACCCTGTTTTTCAAACTTTTTAACATCAAACAATTCAATGTTGAAGGAATAATAAATACACAATCTCTCAGTCTTATTTAAAGCACACCAACATACTGCCCACAGTTTGGCTTACAATAGTTTGAAAGCAAAAACTGGATAACCAAAGAGGTAGGAATGTCAAGATCATTCGTAAAATTTTGATTCCTGTATTGTAGTAAATGTTAATGTTAACTTAAACCTATGAGCAAGATGTACTGAATACTTGGAGCACGGTTGTTTAATATGTTTTCGCAAATCAGTATAAACGAAATTGAACAAATAATTTTCTGTAAATTAAAATTAGAAGAATATTTCAATAATGTGTTCCATAGTAAATGTGTAGTGAATGACATACATTTTACCGTCTGTAAAAAATATAAAAAAGTTAACGCATTAGTTTCATTGCATTACAATGTTCTTTTTTTTTTGTACAAGAACGTGTCAAGTTTTCATACTGAGAAAGTTAAAAAGTACAGATACGAGAAAACTGTGTGTAAAATGATACATACATTACGGAAATATATCTTACGGTATATTAGTTAGACAAGTTAACTACAATAATATTATGTATACTTACCCTATCAGATCCTTATATCATGATAAAGTTTTCAGTTCACTTACGCATGTTACAACTTTATGTCTAGATAAGCTTTTCAGTACATATGCACCTATAACAACTATATTTATAGATAAAACTCCCAGTACTCCTGTACTTAGAAGATTGTTCCGTCTAGATAAAGTCTTCAGTACATCTGCGTGTATGATGTACTTATCGAGATGTAGTATTTACTATATCTGCCCCTATATCTTTATGTATACATGTAGTCTTCATCACATCTAAGTCCAAACAACTGTAATATCCAGATATAACTTCAGTACATGCACCTATATGATTCTCATGATTCAATATAGTCTTTGCTCCACCTGCTCCTAGAAGGTCCTTACGTTTGAATAGTTTCAGTTACACCATTATAAATAAGGTCCTTGTGTCTGAATATCCTTCAGTGCACCTGTACTATAAGATATTAATTATATTAATTTGTCGTTAATTACAATAAACTATTCGATCTGTGCATATGTGGTTTATGTGTACCTCAAGTGGTCCATATAAAACAGCCAGTGCAGTTGTACCTAACGCCCTTGTGTTAGATACGATATCTAGTATCCCACACATAAAGATATATAAATAATCCAATACGTTACATCTACTTTTACTTGCCGATTTATGAATAATTGGGTAATATTTTATTGTTTTTATAATCACTTTCACAATTTTCATTCCCTTGTAGGAGATTGGTTGTTGATTCTTGTATATTTCATCAAACAATTCGGCAATAATTCTTCTAAAAACGAGGAAGATAATTCGTCAATTCTAGAAACGGAAGGGTTTTCAATGGTCAATTATCGGCTACAGAATGTTCACTTCTATGTTCTTCTCTCAGCTATCATTTCTTATGGCTACTATTTTGTTCTCTGTGGATTTCTACAGTGGTAAGTGTTTCAATGTATCCTGGCTAGTATTATATTCATTACTTTGGAGTAAGAGAGACATAATTAATTGTTTCAATCCATTCCCAACAAAAGTGAAAATAAATCTAGAGTAAACAAACAGTTTTGTACTACTTTATTATATATTTTCTCGTGGATAAAAGGGAAAGAAACACCGACTTTAGGAAAATATTTAAAAAATAAAAGATACCGTATGTAGAAATTTAAAATGTTTCACTATTGATATTTTAGCAAACAGACTTTCTTGTAATATAACCTACTGCTATATAATATAATTATATTATTATCGTACAGATGTCTAAGTGCAACGTTTCAATGTCGCCATGAAATTGATTTATCAGTGGCCTTAGATAAAATAGCATAGACCAAAACAAAGCCCTACCCATGGATACAAGTAAATAATGTTAACCAAAAAGGTTTAGCAAAATGTATCTTAATAAAAATAAATATACAATTTACATTTAGTAGAACGTAGCTAACAAGGAATATTGATTAAGCCTTAGTAAACTGAAACATACTATAGAATATGATTCACCTCAGATAATTAGTTAAAATAGTCACACAGAACGTTTCATCAATTGCATGTTATATATTTTTTAATAAAAATGGATGTACAATTGTGTGTTTTGCACTATATTCTGTATTCGAAAGTCAATCAGCTGATTGAGGTATACTGACTCATATAACACTATATATGAATGTTATAGGTACTTTTACATTCGGCAGAGAGACTGCCCTGAGAAATGGAAATGTCAGCCGAAAAAATTCCTAAGTTGGAAAGATGAAAAACATGAGATTATACTTGGAAGCATTTGTATGGGAATTGGTGAGTAACACTTATTTCTTCATATTCAAAGTTGTAAGCACTTAAGCATTATCATCTATATATACTTCTACTAAATGAATTTCTAACATAAGCTAAAAAGTTAGTGGTATTTAAAATCGCAAAATTGGGTTTCAGAAACCATAATTTGATATGTTCAAAACAATACATATGTAGTTTAACATTTTATAGTAGTCTTGAAAAACGTAATTGATTACTGTATTGTACAAAAACAACAGATATAAGTATTGTTTAGATCAACTACGTCCAGAAGTATTCGTTCTATGTGTTATCCATAATTTTGGTACTTATTTTGTTTATTGTGTAGCACAAAGTTACACAATGAGCCGTTCGTGCTGTGCTCACCACGGATATCAGAACCCGATTTTTATCATCATAAGTTTCTATAGATTTCTGCATGGACATTTGTCTAGAAAATTTGAGCTAATAGTTTAAAAGCTGTTTCTAGCTAAAATTATGTTTTGTTCAACTCATAGTACATGAAAAGTTTAGTAGTGTAAAACTATTCGGTCGTCAAAAAATTAATATCGCTTTTTTTTAGATGAAAAAACCTGAACGACTTATATATCAAATCAAAACATTTATTAAATGAAATATTCTCCATTCTTATCGATGATGCTTTTCCATCTTACAATCACGTTGTTAATTGTTTGTTTGTTTGTTTTGAATTTCGCGCAAAGCTACACGAGGGCTATCTGCGCTAGCCGTCCCTAATTTAGCAATGTAAGACTAGAGGGAAGGCAGCTAGTCATCACCACCCACCGCCAAGTCTTGGGCTACTCTTTTACCAACGAATAGTGGGATTGACCTTCACATTATATCGCCCCCCACGGCTGAAAGGGCGAGCCTGTTTGGTGGGACGGGGATGCGAACCCGCGACCCGCAGATTGCGAGTCGAGGGTCCTAACCACCTGGCCATGCCGGGCCGACACGTTGTTAATGCCCTGATTAAAGAAATCGCTTTACACACTTGCATACGTTTTTCAATTAAGATGGTGTTGCAGCGGACGAAAAAGATGGTAATCTGATGGTGCCATATCTGGAGAATATGGTGGGTGGAGGAGAACCTTGTGTTGTGTCAAACGAGCCACATGTGCACGTGCATTGTCGCGGAAAAGAAGAACACCTTTCCGATTGACGAGTGAAGGGCGTTTCTGATGAAGGGCTTGATATAAACGTTCCAGTTGCTTACTATAGATCTCTGCATTGACAGTTCCCTGTGGATTGAGGAGCTCGAAATGAATTACTCCTTTGATGTCCCACCAAATGCAAAGCATCACTTTCTGCGGATGGAGTCTAGGTTTTTGTCTAGGAATGAGCCATTGATTTTGGCGTTTAATATTCGTATAGAGAATCCATTTTTCATCACCGGTGATAATTCTGCCCAAAAATGGTTCACGCGCATTATGCACCAGAAGAGAAGAAGCAACGTTCACACATTGGAAACGATGATCATCGGCGAGTTCGTGAGGCCCACAAACACCTTCTTTAAGGAGTTTCCCATATTACTTAGATGTTTACGTATTTTTTCTTGAGAGACATACAACTTCAGGGCAATTTTACGAGTTTGTTGCCTTGGTTTAGACTCAACAAGCGTCTTGAGAGCATCAATATCAATTCCAACATGTCGGATGGCCCGGCCTGGCCAGGTGGTTAAGGAGTTCTACTCGCAATCTGCGGGTTGCGGGTTCGAAGGCCCACCAAACATGCTCGCCCTTCCAGCCGTGGAGGCCTTATAATGTGACGGTCAATCCCACTATTCGTTGGTAAAAGAGTAGCCCAAGAGTTGGCGGTGGGTGGTGATGACTAGTTGCCTTCCCTCTAGTCTTACACTGCTAAATTAGGCTAGCGCAGATAGCCCTCGTTTAGCTTTGCGCGAAATTCAAAACAAACAAACCAACATGTCGGCCCCTGCCATCACAGTTTTAAGGCTAAAGTCACCTGAACGAAATTTGCTGAAACATCGTTGACACTTTCGAATGTTCAAAACATTTCCATAAACTTCTTTGTTATTCTTTGTGGCTACAGAGGCGTTGTTTCCCTTCTTGTCTTCAAACTGAATTACATGCCGAATGTGTGTGCCATCACTATAAAGGATTAGAGTATACTAAACTTTACACATTATACAGGCTACATTAACGTAACATTTAGGCAGTTTGTTTAACTATTATACGTGATGTAGGTTTTTCTTGGGGGGGGGGGGGTAATGAAAGTGTTCAAAACGCGACATTCATTTCTTGACGACCTAATATTATACAGAGGTCCTAAAATGTCTGCACGTAGTTTGTATTGTAGATAGTTCATCAACCGTTATTCCCACGAGTTGATATTACTGTTGAGTGTGAGTTAAATGGGATTTATCCCCATCCTGAAGCCACTGTGATAGGTACAATTAATATATATCTGGTCACAATCATTCTATAGGACCCCTAAAACAAGTCCAAGTAAGGCTCCGTAGAATTTTCCTACTGCATTTTTCTTGATCAGTATTTTCAGCCGCTGTTG
Source organism: Limulus polyphemus (assembly GCF_000517525.1). Lineage (NCBI taxonomy): Eukaryota > Metazoa > Arthropoda > Merostomata > Xiphosura > Limulidae > Limulus > Limulus polyphemus. The sequence goes on along the minus strand of NW_013670624.1, from coordinate 29,334 downwards.
AGAATGGCTCACGTCTTCCAGAGGTCATGAAAGAATTGTCATTCAGTCCTCTGATACAGATGTGGGTGTTTTGTGTGCCTCATATTTGTCTGACTTGAGCTGTGAAGAGTTGTGGCTCAAAACCGATGTAAGAGACAAAGCTCGATAAACGGTTATACATAAAGTGAGTGAAGCTATTATCCAGTATGCTTGCAAGGCTCTACCTCATTGACAATATGTTATGGTAATAGTTATGGTTAGAGAAACGCATGGGTTGTACTGCTGCACGATGCCAGTCCTCAGAAGAACTTTCTGGATCTGAACCTACATAGAATGTGATGAAGTCTTGTTAAAATTGTTCTTTTTTGTACACCTTCAACGCCAGTGAAACAATAGATGAGCTCAGACGTCTTTTTTGCACAAAATCGGAAGAATGAATGTTTTACATCAACAGACAATCTCCGTCTATATATTAGAAGTGCTCTTTACATATGGAGTTCAACTCTGTCACCCATCCAGAACAAACTATCACCATATGAACATGGCTAGAAAGGAAGAGATGGAGTCCTCAGACCCATACTCATGTCAAAGAATACCGCCTCAACCGCTTTGTGGAAATTGGTTTCTTGGAAATATAAGTACATCATTCTGTCGAATAAGAATATTCACATTTGTTTCAAAAAATCTAGCTTGAATAGACATATGTCACTGCCATGTTAAATAAAGTAATTAACAATGACATGCAATTTAACATATACAATAGGATCGTTAATGGTAAGGTATTTTGTCCACTCTGGACGACAGTGAAGTAAGTGTGTTTATTTTAAACAAAGTCTATTCTGGCTATAAAACTACAGAGAAAAAAGTTAAAAAAACGGGGCCAAGTAAAATTTTATAAGTACTTGGAAAAATAAGAAAGATTTGAATTATAGCCTTTACTAATGGAGGTTGTACCTAAGTGGCATACACAATACATATGTTCTGTGTATAGTACAAAAAAGTCTTAGCAATTAAAGGTAGCATGTGTTGTTTGTTGTTTATTTCACAAGTGTGTAGTTCAAGATACATTTAAAATTTCAGTAGCCATATTGAAGTTACCAGAGAGAGATAACTGTAGATATACGAAATTACATACTTATTCACTATATTAAAAAACCAATAAAGATATCATAAAGAAAAATTTCACTTGTAATTGATGGCTAAATTATGTTCCCTGTGTTAAATATCAAGGCTGTGCATTTTTTTTATTTTTGCTATTGAAAATTTAACATTTTATTTACAAGCGTACTTTATCGCGAACCAGATAATACGGGTTCTAGGAAAATTTTTAATGTAAAATTTATAGTACTACCTATCTGTAGATCTTATAGACGCCCTTCCAAATGGATATACAGAATCAAACCTTTTCTGTTTGTTGACTTGAACAAACTCTCTTATTTGAAGAACTACTTTAAGGTATAAGTTACACTTTAAAACGCAGAAAGCTGGCGAAGCAGTGGAAATCTGCAGACCTAAACATGCTATTTATACACGCCTCCGATCTGAAATGCGACATTGACAACTTAAAAAAAATGTGAAAAGTAAAATTTCCAATTAAAAACATTTTTATGTCAGAATATAATTCTGTCTGAACTTTACAAATGCTTTATTTAGAGATATATTTTATTATATTTTGTTAGGTGCAACTATTTCTGGGGTTATAGCGTGCTATATCATGAACGGGGGATACAGTGCACTTTACTTTGATTTCACTCAATATGGCTGGCTCTACTACTTCTTATCCGCTCCCCTTCTTTTCATCTATATGGTAAGTGTTAAGCAATGTTATTTTAATATACCGTGTTTTGTGTAAAGAAGTCATTATTTTTGCAGTATTATCGCCAGCAGTTTTCTATAGAATTTCTCATCCAGTTCGTTGGCTGAGAAATTAATAACAGATGTTCAGTTTGTGTACTTTTAGTATATTTACAATAAAGTTTATTAGTCATTCAGAAAAATTTCTGTTCAGATATGTCGTGAAATTTGCCAAAACCATATCTCCAGTTATGTACTTTATAATATTAGGGTTTATAGTTTCCTTTCTTTTTTTTAAACTGCTCACATTCCAGGGGTAAGTTCGATACATGAAAAAAAAAAACCTTGACAAAAGTACTCGTGGATATTGCTACTATTTATAGGGACAAGTTTGTGGTACAATTTGGTTTGTGTACTGGTTTCGTATAAGGAGTGTAAATACAGAGCTGGGGAAATCATTCGGGGGAAATAATCTTCAAGTGACTGTAAAACGAACTTGTAGAGAAGCAACTATAGCCCGCCGTTTCTGCTGCCTCAAAAATTCAGTTCATTATGATAACATTACCAAGTTGCAAAACAGAAACGAGTAAAGAAATAAAAATGTTTTAATGGAAAATTTCTTTTTAAATTCAGTAAAACATTCAACAGTATACATGCAAACCCCGATCTTTTAGAACTGTGAATTTATAACATCTGTCTATTAATTGTTCACTATGTTGTGATTTATTGAGTGACACCGTTAGTGTGTAAGAGTGAAACTTACTTTTGAATTTTCATTCAATTTGAAACTAAATGTTCACACCAGGGACCTCTACATACCTATATGTGCACGTAGTATTCTCAAAATAAAGGGTATAAATCTTAACATTACGTGTCAAACGCAGTTACTGAATTGCAATTCAAACCAAAGAGAACAAATTATGTGAATGAAAAAGAAATACAGTGGATATATAACAAATCTAAACCCAGTGTTTGCATTTCGACAGTTGAAGTATTTGATATCATAAATACTAGCTGCATTCAGTTTAATGTTTTATATCAGTCTTGGAAAAGACCGTGTTCCGTAAAATGTCAAATTGCGTTGAAAAGTCTTAGAATAGATCTTTTTCGCTATGATGATATTAATAAATTTCTTAAAATGAAAGTTGTCAAAAACGAGAAAATATATATATATATATTTAATTTATATCACTATTCATTATCTTTTATCACAATTTTGTAATTTTTTTTCTATATTCTAGGATATGGCAGCCTACTATTTCCATCGTATGTATCACCTTCCATATCTGTACAAGCACTTCCACAAATGGCATCACAGATACAAACAGCCTACCGCCTTCTCGGCTTCAGCTATTCACCCGTTTGAGTTTGTCAACTATCAAGTTTTATTGGCTCTTCCCATGTTCTTTGTTCCTATTCACTGGTGTAAGTACATTGTTTAACGCGATATCTCAGAGTACGCGACAATGATTTTCCTTTCAGCACAATATCTTTATCATAAAAAAAAAACTACATATCAGTCACCGTTATTATTCTACTGCTATCTCCTATCTGATGAGAAAGATAACGAATCCATTTGCGAATATCAGGCTTTTGACTAAATGTCTTAAAATGATTTTCTTTAGAATATTTTAATTTTACACTTTTGTTAATATAAACTACTGGTTGAATCTGCCAAACTAAGGAATCTCTTTGTCCCTGACCAACTTTGACCCTCCTCTGACCCTGGATTTTTGACATCTATACAAAAGTTAATATCATACAAAGCGAGACCCATTCATTGTGTGATAAGATTGCAACTCAATCAGAATAAAACATTAAGATAAACCAACACCAGCAGAACATTAACTAGAGAATAATAATATTGGATAGAACATTTCTTTTCAAAGAATATCCACTAAGTATAATTTTAACTACAGGGTTTGTGCTAAGAACTGTTAAGAGGAAAACAAGGTTATATGAATAGAAATTTTCAAATCAATAAATGACTTTTCATGTGTTACTTCCATAAAACCCGTGAATAGTAAAACTCTGAAACATAGACTAAACATGCCAACAATAAACTTCTTTTAGCTTTGCCCTTTTGTTGGATTCTGCAAATAAACATGCTCTTTCAGAATGTTAACTTGTGTCTGACTGACGATAAGTTATAAGTGTATCTGTATCTTTTCAGCTGTATACATCAGCGTCCTCTCCTACATCTTCTACTATGGTATTCTGGACCATTCAGGAATCAAGTTGGAAGCCATATGGCCATGGCAACCCAACAGCATGTTTCACGACGACCACCATCAGTAAGTTTAACCGAAAGTTAAATTCATCAATTTAGACCACGCATAGAAGGTTTAGATACGCATTCTGTGACAATTTACAATTATCCACCTTCATTAAGGAAAGACATATTTTAGTAAATATATGAATGATCAAGTAAAACAAAAAAATCTAGGATACGATTTATTATATTACAATTCTTTAGTACAACATTTTCTGAAGCACGTCACAGTATGCACAGTTTATTTCTAGAGGAGTAATATATAGAATATACTGTTTCACTTTCTTAAAGAGCAGTTTATAATATGCACAGTCATAGTTTATTGAGGAAAAGTCTAGAGGATATGTGTTAGCATAAGAGCATTGTACGGTAAATACAGTGTCAGATTCGTCAGGAGCAGTCTACAGGGAACACATTGCTAATTTCTTCAGGATCAGTCTACAATGAACATATTGCTAGATTCTTCAGGAATATATACAGTACATACACACTACCAGATTCTTCAAGAGCAGTCTACAATGAACATATTGCTAGATTCATCAAGAACATATACAGTATACACACTGCCAGATTCTTCAGGAGCCAATCTACAATGAACATATTGTCAGATTCTTCAGGAACATGTACAATATACACACTGCCAGATTCATCAGGAGCAGACTACAATGAACATATTTCTAGATTCTTCAGGAACATATACAGTATACACACTGCCAGATTCTTCAGGAGCCAATCTACAATGAACATATTGCTAGATTCTTCAGGAATATATACAGTATACACACTGCCAGATTCTTCAGGAGCAATCTACAATGAACATATTGCCAGATTCTAAATGAGCAGACCACAGTATACACACTGCCAGATTTTAAATGAGCAAGCCACAGTATACACAATGTCAGGTTACTCAGGAGTAGTCTATAGTAAACACAGTGTTAGAATCTTGAAGAGTAGTTTACAATATACAAAATATCAGATTCTTCAGGAACATATACAGTATACACACTGGCAGATTCTTCAGGAGCCAATCTACAATGAACATATTGCCAGATTCTTTAGGAGTAGACTATAGTGAACATATTGACAGATTCTTCAGAAACAGTATACAATATACACACTGCCAGATTTTAAATGAGCAAGCCACAGTATGCACAACATCAGGTTATTCAGGAGCAATCTATAGTAAACACAATGTTAGAATCTTGAGGAGTAGTTTACAATGTAAACTGTTCAGTTACTTGAAAAGTGAACTATACAGAGCATATATTATCATCGGCGGCCCAGAATGTTCACAATTGCAGGTTCTTCAGAAGTACCCTATATTGTACATAATATTAAACCTTTCAAGATAATTTTACAATGTATAGAATAGCAAACATTTCAAGAACAATTTACAACATACACAGTCTTAATTTCTTCAGAATAGTCTGGAAAAAACTTTATTTATCTTGAGGAATTTAGCCCATTTTTGTTATTTTAATTTAAGTGAGACACTTTGAGCTTGAGTAATTGGACAGGACAATTGTATGGCTCATAGAAATATACATTTACTTAATATAACACTTATAAGCTGGTTACTCTTCATTGTGATGATGACCCACTTATGTCTTCAGTTATCAATGTCTCCAGAAAATGAAATTATCTCACCTTGTTACTTAGGTACCTAATACATGGGACAGAAGGCACATTTATCCTCTCCCCTACTTTTCCTGTTAGAATACATACACTCTTATTAACAACTATGTTAGACTGACTTAAGTTTTTTCCCCTCTCCCATTTAACATTAAAGTCAGACACTCCTGCTTTTTTACCATGATTAAATAGTACTTCAAATACATATAATGTTTGGTATATTCTAATTAGAACTAGATAACACAGAAATTAAATGAAAATGTTATATATATATATATATGTAAGGAAAAGACTGATTGGGTTAGTTCTAACTTATCATAAAGATTGATAAGTTTAAATCTTTGTTTTATATAGGAAACAGGTAAATTGTTAAAATTTCAATAAATTCATACGTTAATTATTTATGGTAAGGTTATATGGCGATCGGATATCACTTGCTATCATGGTTAGTAGCCTGTACGATCACCTAACTGTTATTATTAATTAATTGATTACTGTTTTTGTTACTCAATACTAACTACTTACTAATCATGAAAAAAATCATACAGTTTTTCACTTCGTGGTTTGTTAGAATTTTGACAGGTTATTTCATCAAGCGTTACACGTATTTAGTGAAATAAGTTCACGATCTAAGTGTTAGGTTATTTAATCTTTATCTTGAACGATGTATACACGCATGTGTATTTAAGTATTTTTAAATATACAAATAGTTCGTTTGAGTTTCAATAGTATACGCATTTTTTATATAAAAAAAACATTCTAATATCATAACTATCGTGTTAAAAATGAAATGTATTCTATTTTGAGATACTTATAAAACACCTAATTATTTATTTACGGAACGATTGTAGGTTTTTTCACTGTAATTTTGGATTCAACTTGACCTTGTGGGACAAGCTTCACGGTACTTATCGCATCAAGAGCAGAATATACAATGAAAATACCTTCTACGGCTACGGAAAGAGCACGAAAGATGCAAATAAAGAAGAACTAGAAGAGCACGAGAACGTGAGGGCTAACGAAAGAAGTCTATTGAAAGAGGATTAACAACCTCTAATGCCACTTGTCAAAACCTCCTTAGATATATATAGGGTGAGACATAACGAATCCTCCTTCCTCCACTAAAGGAAAGTAAAACTACAGCTAACAGAACAATCCTTTCCATGATGACCAGTCACTAATGTTCAGAGTTAACCACTGTTATTAATGCACGTGTGGCATGAAAAATGTCACATCAAATACAAAAGCAGTATTATCCTAAGTATCTTTATTGGAGGGTTCGCTAAAGCCCACTCTGTATGCATTATTATTTACTTCAAAGATTTTGTAATTATAAATAATATACCAGATCATTTCTGTCAAAATTAACTCTTAATTCAGAAGTGAAAAACTGATGTTAAAGAAAAAAAACTAATTTAACGTGAGCGTATCTTTCAAGCGTTATCAAAGAGTTGCATTCTATTACAAAATAAAAACTACTTTGATTAATAAGGGCAAAAGGCCAAGTGCTCTATCGATTTTTGCTTTGTTAAATTTTGGTATGAAAAAAAAATCAGCTTGTATGCTTTATCGTCTTTTTGTTGTTGTTATCAGATGGTATAACCTAAGTATCAGCAAACTTATCACTATTAAACTGATAGAATCCTCTCGAATCTTGGATTTTTTCTCAAATAAAAGGTTAATTCTTTATTCATATATATTATTCTATACATATTTATATATACTGATTTACCAACTACCATCTTTTGGTAATTACATAAAAAAAGTACTTGTGTTGAATAGCACTAATTTATTACACTTACGTGTACGTGAATTTATCTCTATATAAATATGCTGTTAAAATATCGCTGAAAAGTGTCCCTGCATTCAGAGATAGATGTAAATTAGACGATTTATCATTCCTTATATAAAAGGTTTAACCTTTATTTAGATAATTCACTTTAATAACAATTATGTTTAAATTATTACATTTGAAAACAGATATAAATGTGACAAACTGTAATGTAGTTTAATAAAAAACAATTTCATAATTTATTTATAGACTTTGTTTTTTATTTATATTTCAATTTTGATTGAATTATAAGACTCTTAATGTGGAATTGGATTTTTTTTTTCTTAAACGACATCTTATTAGTATGAGGTCCATGCGACTAGATCAGAGACCTATCGAGCTCAGGCATAGCCGCCCATAGTTTTAAGCTATTGTTCAAAGAGAAGGCAGCCAGCCACTAGCACCCGCCGCCATAAGGTTCTGTCCGGCTCATCGGACCGAATAACGAGGCTGTCTGAAAGTGTGTAACGTATTCAGGTTTGACTGTTTTAGAGCAAAGCCAAATTGGGCTATCTGCTGTAACGTATTCAGAAACAACACGTCCTGAATTCCAGACCCTTCGATCCACAGTACAACACGTCAGCTACTAAGCAATGCTTTCTCGGCCTGGATTATTATTTCAATTTTCTTTCAGAAAAACAAATTACCAATATCATAAGACAATGATTGTGGGGGTACTCGAAATAAAACGATAAATAGATGGTGGTGGACATATTTGAAATAAAGCGATAAAGAAATGGTTGGGGAGGGGGTACTTGAAATAAATCTTTTAACACGTTGCATGCTTTTAATCATCATATAATTTGCTTAATAGGCACTTTTGATACAGTTCTTTTTCATGGATCACTGTAGCTCACATTTTAATAATATTTATTTTTAATACACAATTTAGAAAATATATTATCACTGCTAATATTTTCAACTCAAAGTTCGGAAATGAAAGTCGTAGAAGTAAAATATACAGCTTCGTATTGATATTTCCACATCTGCTTGTCTTATAACTTAAGTAAACTGTGATTCTTCTCAAGATAAAATTATTGATCAAGTTATGCACTCAATCATTATTCTTTTGGTCCGGGCGTGACACAGAAGTTAGCGTGTCGGACTGTGAATCCAAGGGTCTATGGTTTATACCCCATTGTTGCGAAAGAGCACTGTACATTTTGTAGTCCTTAGTGTTCGATTAGAGTAATCCAAAAGTTTGTGATGGGTGCTTCTAACTAATTGCCTTCCCTCTAGTTTATAAGTTCAAAATTAAGGAGAGCTGGAGCAGATAGCCATTGTGTATATATTTGCGCGAATATTCTAAGCAAACAAACACTATTATTTGACCTACAATTTTACTTTAGTCGCTCAAGTGATGTTTTTCAGTTAATAAACAAATGCAGTTACATTGTAAATAAAATTTTAAAATACAAAGAAATGTTTCAAAGAAAAGAAAAATATCGTGCCTCGACGAAGTCTGTTGACCAAAGTCTCTTTCTCTAACAGCAACTTTAACCTTTTGTTCTGTATTGCCAGTTGGTGTTCCAAACAAATTAAAGCTAGTGTTCGAAACTGTCTGTGTTTGTATATGAACATTGTATATGTGTTATTAGTTTCAATTGTGTAGTTTAGTATGCATAGAATACAAAACAAATCTTGACAAAGCACAAAAGTAATTGTTTGTATTTTTTCATTCTTTTTTTTTTTTTTGGCTTAGATCACTTGTTATAGCCACATAGAATAACGCCAACTCATATACTTAATTCAACATGATAACACTCAGTATCCTTTTGTTTTTTATGGAAAGATGGTAACTTAATAAACAACAATTACCTCCTCTTTCTCTGCGTACTTCAGCAGTTTAAAGTGTACGACACATACTGTATTATCTTTACTTGTTTTCAAAACACTTTCAATCTAGATTTTAAACATACAACACTGGAAACAAACAGTGAATAAAATGTCCATAATATGCAAATTTTACAGGACTACTCACCTTCTGTATTCTACGAAAATGAACTGCAACATAGTACATATATGTGTTGCTAGTTTACGCTGTGTCTGGCTGCCATCCTACCAATCAGACATCGGCATACTAGCGTGACGCCTATAAAAGTACAGGTAGTCATATATTCCGAACAATAATGTGATGACTACACTCATAATTCCTAGCTCAGAAGTGTTACATGGCAAACAAGTAGAAATCAAAGGCTACTCTTTGGGAAAGACTGAGGCGAAATTCCATGCTTATTTAGGAGCTGCATGGAATTTTATGTAAAAAAACTACTATTGTTGATAATAAAAGCACTCGACGTGAAACCCCAAGCTCTTCAAAAAGTGATGTTAAATAAGTTAGGGTATGCTATTTACGTAACACACGATAATCCATGAGTGATCTTACCAATGACCTAACTGTAAGTACAAATGTGAATGTTACCTGCAGATCAGTAAGACACACATTAGCAGGAAGTGGTTTTGTTTGATATGTATCAGCTCAAAAACACTTCTCTGGAGAAATATCCAAACGAAAAAGCTAAAGTGATTTGGTTTGTTATGAATTTCGCGCAAAGCTACACGAGAGCTATCTGCGCTAGCCATCCCTAATTTAGCAGTGTAAGACTAGAGGGAAGACAGCTACTCATCACCACCCACCACCAACTCTCGGGTTACTCTTTTACCAACGAATAGTGGGATTGACCATAACATTAGAACGCCCCCACGGCTGAAAGAGCGAGCATGTTTGGTGGGACGGGGATTCGAACCCGCGACCCACAAGCTAAAATGGACATCAGGCTTTAAGCAATGGGATTAGTAAAGCTTGAAGAAGATAGTGCTTACAGATGAAAACAAACTGATATTATTTGGTAACAATCAACAATAGCTTGCTCAATGACAGACAAGGGAACAGTAAACGTACAACATCTACAGTGAAGCACGCTAGGGAATCCACAGAAGTGTATACTGCATATCTGTCATTGATGCTGGAGATCTACATAAAATTGATGGCATCCTGTACGTTCCATAATTAGTTTCAATACTCTATATATTGAAGGGAAGAGAGTTTGAGTTTTGGTAAGTGCTAAGATTTTGTATAGCGTGTAATCTTAACTATAGAAAATAACCTACTGTTGTTTACTTAGTCGACATGTCTCTTCTGGAAAAATTACAGGTTTCGTCAACCTATAGTAAAGAACAAAAAATGTGTATGCTATTTAGTCATATGAACTTTCCAAAACAATCGTAAACAAATATAATATATTTGAGAGTCATCGTGCACACTTGCATGTTTTACCCTCCAATGTGATTTCTAACAGATACAAACAGATTCCTTGTTATCCTTTTCTTGTGTTAATTGTCAAACTGATTAATAATTAAGAAAAACTAACAACACAATGGCCATAACGTTTGTGTTTTAAATCTAAATTTTATGCTGAACTCAAATTACTTTAAAAAATTCATTCTGATATATTTAAAAGCTTTAAAATTATTAGGGTTTTGAACCCATACACTGTAATAGTTCCAGTGATAATCAAAACACCAGGTCTAATACCAAAGTTACTTTAAAGCAAAATTCACTTGAAGTTATTACAGGATTACATTTTATTTTGCTTTGAAGTACGAAAAAAATCGCAGAATCCCAAAAGATCACATACAACCTTAATACTAGTAACATTCAATTCAAAATCTTTGCAGAGAAACACAAATGTTTTATGAGTGTTATGCGAAGAAAGGCTTACAACCAGTTGAATGAACTTGTTCCACAACCTTAATAATAATAATAATAACATTGCGTTACGAAATGCATACGGTAATATTTCATCTCGTTTTCTGAAAACATAGCTGCAAAATAAAAGTAAAATATACGTGCCACAGAAGCTATTTTAGAAACTAAATTTTCAAAATATTCTATACTATTTTTGAAATTATTTCCATTGAAACCCATCCCCGAAAAAATATATGGAAAAAACCATTAACACTATAACAGCTGTTCATAGTAGATGGTCAAGAAATTTCTCTGAAATTCTACATTTTTAGAATATATATTGTTTTCAATTCATTTATTTTTTGAATTTTTTTTCAGAAAAATACATGAATTATTGCTTTGTTTAAAGTATAAATCAAAACAACTTATACAGCAGGAAAAACGTTTGTTTAAATACATTTGGAAACCATATAAGTATTATATATATAATTTTCTAATGACTTTTCGATTGGAACTACCATTCGCCCAACAACTAAAATCCCTGGTGGTAAATATGCAATAAAATTAAACGTTGAATGAATACAGTTCACGATGGTTTAGGTTGCTTTTGAGTCTCTAATATTTGCTCCCATTAATCTCAAAGGACAATTAAAATCACTCAGTGATATATTATGATAGTATAAAAATGGGCAACTGCTTTTATTTGACACAGATTTATAATTTTTGTGAATGACTCTAGTTCGCACTGTATAGAAACTGCGAATTATTTATTTCAATATAGACACTCTCAGTGAAGAAAAGCAACCTATGTGAAGTATGATATATGGGATATACGGAATGTTACACAATGTTTTTATAGCAATAGTTTAATCAATGTGTCACATGATGAACAAGGCATATAAAAGGTTAAAAGTTTGCTTTCACACAAGGCTACACAATGGGCTGTCTGTGTTGTGTCCATCACAGGGATCGAACTCCAATTTTAACATTGTAAACCCTGAAGCTTACCACCGAGTCGTCAAGGGATAACAGACTAAAGTATTAAGCCAGAATGTAATATTTTTCTAATAATTAACTGTACAACTTCTCTGCAGAGTAGCAATGGCACGCGAAGAAAAGTGCGGGAATTAACAAACAACAAAATCAGAACTAAATAGTCACATTAAAAGAGATGAACTTTTAGTTTGAAATGGAATATTTATGGTCATTGCAATAAATATAATCTATTATTACTCGGCCTATCTATAATATCAAACTTATTTTAATGTACCGTAGAATAGTTTAACAATATTTGTTGTAACAAAAAAAATAAAAAAAATAGAAAAAACAATTTGATAAAATGGAATAAGTTTCTAAATTTGAACAAGAAATCCCTAATATCCTAGTTTGTGCTTGCAAACACCTAAATGATGACTCGGCTAATTTTGTCATATGCAAATGGCAATATCTTTTACATGCGTGATAGAAATTACTAAACTGTCTAATTTGTTTAAATATTTGCATATATATACATAGGTTGAAATATAATGACTTTGTATGTCTATATATGTATACCACAGTCATGTTAATTTCAACATGAAAAGAGAAGACGGCACATCTCCACAGCACCATTAAACTTTTCAAATTAATCCATTCCTATTACATGTACGTTTAACGTACTCTTAATGACCTAATTATTTTGGCTCTTACACCAGAACGTATCCTATTCCATGTGTTTTGTAGCTATTATATTATGCTTGGGCCTGGCATGGCCTGGTGGTTAAGGCGCTTGACTCGCAATCTGGAGTTTACGAGCTCGAATCCTCGTCACCGAACATACTCGTTATATATGTTTCTGCGGGTGTAAAAACTTCTTGGCTTACAAAAATAATGGCAGACCCGTAATTCAATGGAATTAAGCTCGATATGGATATATAATAAGTATTACAGTAGAATTGCCATTGTCGGTCCTAGTTGTCAACTTGATATCATAACGGATAATGCTTGTGGTAATAGCACCCAAATGCGTTGGGGTATCCCATCTATCAGGCAAAATCCAAACGTTGATGTTAAACTAGTCAGCTGTCATGTAACATCAATTAAGGGTATGGAGCTGAGTGCTGTCTGCAGCCAGTTGTGGGAAGGAAGTTACCTTTACAGTTCATTAAGTGGAAAATAAACCACTCTAAATTTTCTATTATGTGAATATATTATATATATATATATATATACATTATTTTTAATTACAAATGTGATAACTTTGATAAATATCTATATTGAAGATACAGTATACTATGTAGATTCAAGTCAAACAACGCTGTTAAATTCAAACAACAGTATATCCTGTACGTTAAAGTTACAAACCATCTATATTCAAGCAACAGGATATCATTTAGGTTCACGCTACCATTTATTCAAATTAAATGATATGGTGTATATTTAAGTTAAATAACACCCAACACCATTGGTGTTGAATCTAGGGATATCTTGTAGGATCACGTTACACAACAGCATCAACAATAAGCAATCATCAGGAAACCACAAACTGAATTTAATACTTGTGTGTTTAGCATTTTCTGAAGTATAATTAAACATTTTTTGCAACCTTCACAGTAGGACGGCTTCTGTAAGGTCTTGTGACGTATTGATCAATGAGATATATGTGTAGTAAATCTCCCATCATTCAGCTCGAAACCTGACAATGTACTCTCGCGTGATTGTATGCTTTATCCTAAGACTAGGAAACGAAGAATCAATAAGTCTGTAGTTTTGTTTGTTTGTTTTATCTCATCTTGTTCCTTATAAAGTTGTTCGTCAATGCTATTTATCCTGATAAGTGCTATTGGCTCTGTTTGGACTTTATTTGATTAATGACTAATGAAACTTCTTAAAACATGTTGAAAAATCATAAAAGCAAAAGCTGATTTGGCAGTGTTTTTTCTACATACAAGATACCATAAATCTAAGGATATCGAGCTGAGTGGGCTATTAAAATACAAAATTTAAACAGCCCTCCAAGCACGAGGTTACTTAAAAAGTAGAACCAGGAACTCGGAAAAAACACAAAAAAAGTTAATTATACATATAAAAGAAAACACTTAAAGTTAAAGGTATTAAAACAAACAAAAATAACAAAAACAAACAACAAAGTGATCGAGGCTCAAAAACCTCGAATCAAATCTGGACTTATTAATAAATGGACAGATAATATATGAATACTATAAATAGAATAGCACACATTGTAATAAAGTGTCACATCAAACTAAGACTGAAGAAAAACTTCATATCTATGTCAATCAATGACGTATTATATACACTAAAAATCTTGGTTATAAATAATTATGTTCTCAACATTAGTACACTATTCATCCAGTAAAAGAGTCAGGAAATTTTAATCTTAATCTTAAAAAGTAATCTTTTAGTGTAAAGGTCATAACCTTCTACATAAAAAGGCAAACCTATTTAATAAAAAATAAATCTTCTATTTTTCTATGATATACATTATGGTCACATATCCATATGCCGGTTAATAACGATTTTAGTTTTTTGCAGGTAGCATACTTTTCCCACTTTTAACTTTACTGAAATATATGTGCATGTATAGGTGTTCTTACTTACTGAGATTTTTTTAAAAATCAATCTTAAATGATGAGATATTTTCATTATTCCTACTCTTTAATAGGGCTGTGCCCTTTCAGTTCAAGTCTTAATACACTTTAAAACAGGTGAGCTATTTTAATCCAATCGGCACACCCTAAATATTTTGGTTATTTTTAACTGGAGTCATTATAATGTTCTAAAACATTTTGTTGATTTTAACTCAAAGACGATAAATGTCCCTAACCTGCGATGTTATAACCATCATAAAATACTTCATTAATTTATTAATCATACGGCATAGACGCAATTAAGCTAGAGTGTACGCCCAAAATGACCTTTAAGAATACTGAAAAAAAAAACGCATTGGTTGCTTTGAACTCATAGAAGCATTGAATGGTCAGTTTGTTGTATTTAACTAAGAATAACACACTTTGTACTACATTAAAATAACTTACATTTTTGATTTTATAAATAATACTTTCTTCCAAGTATAATTTTAAAGAAATCACTCATACGTAACTTTTTCTGATAATATCAATTATTTTCACATTTTGCACATTGCATTAATGAAACGTGTTAAATCAATAAATAAAATGTTTCTGGATCAATATTAGACGTGAAAACACGAATATTAAGCATACACAATTGGTGTCAAACGGATTAATGATGGTAACATTTGCAACACCCGACCGATTAGCCTTCGTAAGTACGATGTTTTAAAAATATTATAACTAAACAATAATACATATAATAGAACAGTAATATAATAACTATGTGTTTCACAAGAATAAAATAATAAAAATAATTGTTTCCCAATAAAATGTAGTCAAATAATTTTATTCTGTGTGTTACAGTAAAATTCATTCAAATGATTTGTTTGAAGTTGAACACAAAGCAACACAATGGGCTATTTGTGCTCTGCCCACCAGGGGTATCGAAACTCGGATTGTAGCGTTGTAAGTCCGCAGACATACGGCTGTACCACTGGGGAGCATTCAAATGATGATTCATGTTGAAGAACAACATGAAACCATACACCATTATAGCGCAGAAGAATATTTAAAACAAAGGAATGACTGTTCTAAAATCAAGTTTTATATATGAACTCAAGGGAAAATCGATAAAGGAGACTACACCAGCCTTATTATAATTCAACGAGCAAGTTGTGCGCCTATCTGGGTACATCTGCACCGAAAGGAACTTCGGTGCAAGTGCACCAGACCTTAAGTGTAATGTCAAGTACAATGTTTCTATCGTTATCAGTTTGCTTCTTAAATTTCAAGGAAACCTAAAGAACCCAACTGGTGATTTGTTTCTGTCCTTGGTGAAAACACAGTGAGGTACAACTGTGAAACTTTCAAACACTAAAATATATGTAATTATACTTCGTTGTCAAGTCTTTTTTTTTTCCTTTCTGATATTGCTGAAAAGAAAAGACCACTTTGTTAGTTAATGCTTCAGAAAACGTATGTAAAATTATGCAACAATGTTGAATTTTATTTAGCCATTGCTCGATCTCAGGATTTCAATATTTGAGTGTACATCTGTTACAAAATGGTCAGCTGTATTTGAGCTAATAGTCAGGTAAAATCTCTTATCTGTCATCAGTGTGAGTAGATTTTCAAGGCTTTTAATAGAAACGCGTCTTCCTTGTTGTTTTTATCTTTACTCTCTAAGTTTGTTTGTAGCTAAGCAACCTAATAAACTGTCTGTGCTTTGCCCAGCACAAGTATCGAAATCCGGTTTTATCGTTATAAGTCAACAGACTTACAGCTGTACCACTGTATATGCCAAACTGGATATGCTACCACTTATATATATCTTACAACTATATTCAACGTATACAAGCAAAAATACCCGTCCCCAGTGACGGGAAAAATTTAAGTTAATTTATAAATTTAAGTTATTTCATGGACTTTAAAAGGGCTAATTGTTGCACTCTTGGTTTCACTCAGAGCCAAAGCTCTGAGCTACTTATGTTGCCCACCATGAAAAGTAATTGTTGAGCATTTCAGTCATGTTAAAGAGTCTTTCAACAATAATATACAGTAAACCTACATTCTTATTCTTTAAGTTACGTCACATTTTGAAAAGTGAATGATAGTGTGATTAATTCCTAACAATTTAGTGTAGAATATTCTGCTTGCGAAATAAAACTTGGCATTAACATTATTCATGCCTGTTCTTCCGTCATTTCAAAAGTGAATTTGAACTTTACCTTGTGTGCGCAGCTTTTGAAAAGGAAGATAGACGAACTTTCGGACAGAAACCACGGTTCGCAATATATATAAGATAATACGCACGACTATACGGTGACTATTTTTTCAGATTGTTTTATGACGCAGACATGACGGACGAAGTATGTTCTATAGATAACACTTATAAGATAATTTTTACTTTTAATATACAATGCTGCCATCTTCATTGTTGTTTGGCAATCATCGACGCCCCATTTAATTTCCATTCAAGTTAAAAACAAATAGAGGGCCTATAGATCCTAGATTTTCTCAGTCTGTAAAATGGTTAATTTGTATTGTAATAATTCTATACTGGCTACAGCTTAACAAAATAATAAGAACTGATTTGGTTACGAAGATATTCAATTTACGCCATATCCCTTGAAGCATTTCTCTAACTGTCGTCTGCATTCGTAATTTAGGCCGCTGCCTATATGATATTTAATAATATATTTATGTATACATACGCAATCACTTAGTTTTACACTGCATAGCACCTATACATACTATTCCTTATAATGGTGCCATAGCGCTATTTGTGGATGTTTGAATATGATTTTTTTGCATGAAAATTAGTTTAATTACATTTATGATTAAATCGAATTTACTTGCAATAACACATTTTGCAATTGATAAAAACAAATAAAGATTTTTAAATGGACAGATTGAGGTTTCTGAAAACATATGAAGCAAACACTACTGAGTTAACTCCAACGTAATTCATTCTAGTCCTATCAAAACCGAAAAAAGTGGAAGAAATTTTTATAGTATTGCAGGAGAGATATCAAGGTTGGTTTTGACATACGTTTATTCATTTCAAAAAATAAAATAAAATATAACTAGAGAAGAAATTGAAGCGATTATTAATTTAAGTCGAGAGAAAGAAGTAGTCATAATTAAACCAGATATTGGGAACAACATAGTTATTTAAAACAGGAAAGATTATGTAAATAAAGTTCTTGTTGTAATATATGATGACACTAAGTAGTTTCAAGCATAGGCATCTATGACCAGAAAAAAATGCATTTTTTTAAACTCTTTTTGTTAAGGCGTCTGAAAAGAATGAATATACGGTTACAAACAGTTTTGAGATCTTCAAACAACTGGCAGACTAAGTACGCGTACAGATTGCTAGGGATTGTGGTGTTTTCAGCATTTGTTGAGGTTTTCGCTTTCTTTTTATAACATTAATTCCAAGTAGTCACTGCCAAAACTATTTTTAGATGATATTTTAAAATTAATAGTTGGAGCGTACATGAATTCAACATGATTAATTTCAAAATAAAAATCTTCCTTAGATCTCGACAATTTCGAAGCCGCGCCAAACGGAAATCCAAGATGAAGTAGAGCACTGGAATCAAGAAATCCTATTCCTTAGTATATACAAAGATTTAAAATAGTATACGCGTTTATCGTTTATCTATCGAACGAACTTTGTTCGTTGTGAATTACATTGATTTTGATTTCCATAATTTTTAAGGTTTTATTCCTTCCAGATTTCTTACACTAAGGTCAATGCCAAGATTTTAATTTAAAAGTATGATAAATAGGCTTCAACGATGATATAATTCAATTTATCAATGGAAAACGAAAATTTCTCGCACTATTCTCTGAAAGTATATTCTAGTTAATAATAAAGTAATAATCTTAGTAACTATACCAACAATTTTCGCAAAATACAAACAAAAATATTACAAAATTCAATTTTCTTGATTATTACTCAAATTTCCCATTTTTCGTTTCTTTTCCAATCCGGATATGTTTTTTTTATGTATTTTTACTACTGATCTACCACATTCAATTTTCCTCTTTAATATTGTTTCAGGAATTTATCTTTCTATTCTTAGAAAAAGCTTATTATTATTAATATTTTGCTTTAACGCATAGCTACACGATAGGCTCTCTGTGCTATCTGAAAGGTTATAAATTGAACCCCGATTTTTTGTATTATAAACCTTGAAACTTCCTGCTGAGCCACCGTGAGACCTTGGACAAAATTCGTTACATCCCTGCAAGTAATTTTTTTGTTTGTAGTTAAACTCAAAGCTACCCAATGGACTATCCATCTGCGCTGTGCCCACCATGGGTATCGTAACCCGATTTCTAGCATTTTAAGTCCGCAGACTTACTGCTGTGTCACCGATAGACCCCTACAAATGAATGTAAAGGATCATTATCAATAATAGGACGAAATTTTATTACATGTATGTTTTTTATTTTGACTGTTTATTTTTCTAATTTGTATTTAAATACGTTGTCCCTCAGTGGGACAGCGGAAAGTTTACAGACATACAACGCTAAAGTATGGCGTTCGATTCCCACTGTAGAGAGCCTAATATGACTTTTCTCTAAAATGAACAAAAAATTTATTTTTAATAGTTTTGGAATCTATAGAATGAAAATTCAACCTTACTGGGATTTTAAAATTGCAATCTAAGAACCTGGTTATTTTCACCGATTTTGACATATGTTACATTTATATCAAATTTCAAACAATTATATTATTTGATGTAATATCTTTTCAGTAATGTCATATCTCCTCAAATATTACTCAATAACAGTGGAGGAGAGTAAATGTAAAATTAATATATTATTGGTGTTTGCACTAGTTTACAAAAATAGCTTAGGTAATACCCAAAATTAATACACAAGTGAACAACAAAATAAGCTTATCAAAAACTAAATAAGACAACGTTAGAATTTACACAATACCAGGGCCCGTACGTAGAATGTTAGAAGGTTGTTTTTTTTTCTAATTTGTGAGATCAAAAGCCAACACATATTGTACGAAGCAAAATCAGTATGCTAATGCTTCGGGGGTCTGAGAGAATGCCCCCAGAAAGTTTATCATAAAAATAGGTACTATGAAATTCAATCTGGAAGCAATTTTTCATGAAATATATCTTAAACAATTGCACGGCTGTTCACCTGAAATCCACAAGCATCCAATGAAGAGTCAACAAATCATCATTATTTATAAAACTGCATGGGGAACTACACTTAAATTAGTATAAATATGTACGTTTTATTATAGTAAAGTGCTGTACTATCTACATACAGAGTAGTTATTAATTATTAGATTATATTACTAATTTAAACATCTCTGTACAACAGTAGTATATTAGCTATTTCAATCATTGGCTATCATATACCTACATGTATGCATTACTGAAATAACATGTTAGCACGCTCCATTCTTTTGTGGTGCTTTTCCATAAATATCTTACATACAGTTTCAATGTTGATTGCAGTCTCATAATGATTACGTATTAAAGCTAGAGCACTCTATCTTTCTTCGGTTTGTGTACACCTCAGGTAATTATTCAAGAGGCGAAGAGCAGATGTTCACATGAACATGAACTTATTGGCAGTAATGTTTATATGACAATATAGTGGGTTTGACGGAACCTTCCATCCTACCCTATGTACGTGCTTGAATACTTTAAAAACTTTATTAAAGGCTCAAGCCTTTCTGCAAAGGCTGTTCTAAATACAAAGGAATTAAAACAAAAATATTTAATGTAAATAACAACTTACCGACACAAACCACACAAGAACACAACAACAACAACCAAGAAAAACTCTCTTGCCAACACCAGACACACAAAAAACAACATTGTGAAACTACAACCACAACAGAAACTAACTAAAAACTCTGAAGAAACAAACAAGCAAGAATCATAAATTCAAAATAAAGTACAAGAATAAAAACAAACAGATAATAGCCCAATTTTTGAAGATATTGTTGCGTCAGCGAGTCACGTGACTGGTGTGGCGCCACCTATTTTCTAGATCTATCCCGTATCTTGGCGAATGCTCTAGTATTTACTAGATATAGGGTAGTCTGGTATATAAAAGAGGGTGACAACGTGACGGGAGAATAATGTAATGTGTGTGTAGATAGTGAGTAATTGAACTGCAGTCAGAAGTATTGTTGACGTTCGTTGATATAGCGTTTGTTTTAGCGCGATTGTTGAATATGAGTGTATTGGTAAAGTTATATTCCGAAAGAATAAACCAGTTTTATTA
>NW_013670624.1:2223-7362 GCF_000517525.1 Limulus polyphemus | reverse complement strand
TGTCGCTAAAATTTCGTCGGACGAAGTTACGGAAAGTTAATTAACAAACTGAGACGTAACAATATTAAAAGTATACCTAAAGGTTTCTTCCCACAAATGCAAAACCCAAAAATACAACAAACTACTTTACACTGTTTATGAACATAGCAAAAATACATATTACATAAATTATTACATTATTGCTCCAAAATTAATGGGCACATTCTTCACATAAATATTCACTACATAACACATTAACATCCAAGGAGGTCTTGTTTCCAAGAGGCACGAGATCGAAGACTTAATTAATAAAACCAATCCAGATATATTAGTAATAACTGAAACTATGCTTAAAAGACAAAAATTCCTTCAATTTAAAAACTATATAACAATTAGACACGACAGAATTAATAAAATGCCCCCAAAAGCGGAATGACTTTATTATATAAATCAACTTTATCTATAACACAGTTAGAATTACAAAGCAATAATCAAAATATTACAATAGATTTAAATGTAAAAAATAAACTAATAATAGCAATAGCAGGAATATATTGCTTCCCAACTAATATTCTGGATACCAAATTTCTAGATATATTAATTGAATATAAGCAAAAAGTAATAATGGTAGGTGATCTTAAGAGTAAACATAGACATTTTAGATGCAGTCGTACGACTGCAAATGGAATCAAATTGTTAAACTTTTTAAATCAGACGAGGTATGTTCTCTTGAACGACACCACACCACACCAAAAAGCAAATTGGACAAGACATGCTAATGAATTAGATAAAAATATTACCAAATTTAATAATTCAGAATGTACAAAAACTATCTGATATTGATGAATACTGTCAGACAATATCTGGGTGCCTAATCAAAGCAGCTGAAAAGGTAATACCGAAACAACACCCACACAAATCTTATTCAATATGGCAACCACACGCACAAATACCAGACAAAATTAAAAAAAAGAGAACACAATTAAGAAGACAGGCGATCAGAATATTAAAAAAGAAATATGCACACTAAGAAATAAAATCCGGAATGAAATTAAACAATTAAAACAGGATAGCTGGGACAACTACTGTTCCCAACTAAATGATCATACAGACTCATAGAATGAATCGTTAATATGAACAATGCTCAATTGCTTAAACATTCAAATAATAAATACAAAGTAAATGTCATAGAATCATTAGAAATATTTAAGAATTCTAAGTCGATTTTAAATAGAGATTCGGGTGCATGGTTTGCAGAAATATATTTTTGGTAATCTATATTAAAAGAAAGATAAATGGGTAACGGTACCATTTATTCTAAATGATTGGCCAAAGATTTTTGTATTATGCAAAAAATATGAGAGGGGCATAAACAGGTAAATGGGGTTTTTCTTTGCTTTCTCTTCCTGTTGATGATAGGTCTGTGACACATCGAAACATCTAAACGGTTTTAGGATAAGCCCAGTACCCTTAATATAGTTTTTTGACGTATTGTTTGAATTTTAAAGTTGTCTTATTGAGTTTTTAATAAGTAAATTACACAATATTGGTCCAATTTGATTTTAACAGAGTAGGCTTTGTAGCATGTGGCTAGAACTAACTTTTCTCTTTTAACATAGATGCACTCATATATATTTTAATCTAAAGACAGTGCATTATAGACAAATTTCTTTCACATCCAATCAATTGAAAACAGCATTAATTGTAAAATTAGAGTAATTCCAAGAACTTGTGAGTAGAAGTAAAGAAAAACTGTAGCAATGTATCAAACATACTATATCTGCTACATTCAGTGGTGACGAGGTTTTTCGTCCAATATCAGGGCTCTCTCAGGCCGGTTGAGATACCACAGTAGTTGAGATGCTATTTATGTTATAAAATTACATGAATTAAATGAGATTATAAATGTGAGTAATTCAGTCTGTATTTCCATTTTTTCACTTGATAAAATATTTTCCATCGCTTAATATTAATTTTATTTCCTATTTATTCACACTACATTTTGCAATCAAAATCTCCCATCATTTTATTTTGTCAATGGGTGTAATATGGAAGCTCATCAACAGATGGCAAGACATACTACTTATCTGTGTACCATATTTGTTTTTGTAGCAGCACAAAGCAATAAAAGGGGTTATCTAATATTATATTGATTTATTATATGCATATTATACTTGTTGTGCATAACAGTTCGAGTTCCTATGATTTCTATAGTAATCTGAGGATGCAAAATTACAAATGCTGTCTTATATGCATCACATCATTCACTGGCGGCTCGTCAGAGGAGTTAAGGTATTAATGCAAAGAGATAAAAACAATTAAATGTGTATTGATAACCATATGCAATTAGATTTGGGCGTAAAACTGCATATTTTCATACCAAAACGCTCAAAACCCTTCTCGTCCCGCTCTATGCTATTCATCGAGATAACATCTCGTGGTGTGAGACACAGAACGGTTGTGCCTCTCAGCTCTTTTTTTTATCTGTACAATTTCTCTATGCTTTGCAACGGAAACAGCCGAGAGGAACTGGGCTTTACTACCGGATTTTACAAGAACTTTTCAATCCTTTACATTTCAAAGGTGTCACTAACCTATGTTTGTTGAAAGCCTAAATGGCATTTAGCAGTTGTACATAAACATTAAGCTTTATTTTTATTTTGCCCCCCAGGGGCACAGCGGTATGTCTGTGAACTTACAACGCTAGAAACCGGGGTTCGATACCCGTGATGGGCAGAATACAGATAGCCAATTGTGCAACTTTGTGCTTAACTTCAAACAAACAAATTTTTTTCTTTTCTAAGCGTGTGAAGACATTACCATCTGGCCCCCCAGTGGCACAGATGGTGGACAGAGCACAAGATAGCCCATTGTGTAGCTTTGTGCTTAATTACAAAACAAAACATTACCATCTGCGTTAGTCTAGGAGAGCCGAGATCCCAAGTATTACCAGTATTCCCCTCATTGTGTTCCCCCAGTTGCGACAAAACATTCTCCTTCAAAGGTAAACTCAAACAACAAGCCTGGTAATCCTAAGGAGAGGTCACAGAGGTCTGCCACACCTTTGAGCTGCTGTATAAATATTGAAATATGAAGTGTTGTCATGTATGATACAATTAGTTCTCTTTAATCTGTTAACGAGACAAGAATTGCTGTTTTCTGCCATAAGATTCAAAACATGGAAAAACTGCCACGTTCTCAGAGATTTTAATTTTTTCACAAAGTGTGATATAATATTTTAGGATGCCTTACTTTAACATGACCAATTGACAGTCTATTTGGCTGAAATTTGGACAACTATCAGCCAGACAAAGCAGGTGGTACCTTTTCCACAAAAAATTGCCTAGACCAATATGGACACATCTTTGGTTCCACTTTGGATAACAATTGCTGAGGTATCTAGAGCCCATAGAAAGCTAATCAAATGCTTCGGCAAGGGAAGTTGTTCCAATTATAAATGTGGCAAAGCCAATTTTAACCACGTACCCCTTTGTAATTTCAAATGTAATGAATACCATATTGAGAACATTGCAGAATGAAATGTAATAAGAAACACAATATCATAGAGACAACGGGAACATTAGTTTCAGCAATGTGGATGTTTGATGTTTTTCACTAAATCTAAATTGTTGATTTCCCTGTACCTGTCCTAGGAATAATAAAAGTGTATCAAAAATATTATAATGTTTAATACCAGATTACTTGATCTCAAAACCCCCTATTTTTATACCATTTGGGCCTTCTTTTGGCCTTTAGAACCTGAGATAGTGACTTTTGACCATGGATGTTAGCCACTTTGGATTTTGGTGTTTTACATGGATACTGGTGAAATTTAGGAGAGTTGCTAGCCTATAAGTAATTGTTATGACCTATAGAAACTGCCAACAAAATTTGGTGATTTTATTCAATGGTAAGGGCAATGTCGTTAAACCACCTGATTCATGTTTGTTTTGTTTTGTTTCATTTATGTTGTTCAAGAAAGTCTAAGTTAATATTTTCCAGGACATAAGATGAAGTTGTTGTTTTTTAAATTTAATTTTGATATGTTTGGAGTATTTTGCAGCCCTATGAGAGTTTGGAGAGACACTTACTATACCTAAACTTAAAACATAACTGTCTGATAAGTACTAATGAGTAAAAGATGTTCTATGTATAATAACGGTATGGTTATATTTTCTTTTTTATTCAATTCACTGTGATTGAAAGTTTTACTACACAAGGGCTGTCTGACTTTCTAATTTTGAAAAGATAGACAAGAGGAAAGACAACAAGTCAATATCGCTTACCGCCAACTCTTGGGCTACTCTAATCGAATAGTGAGATTTGACTGTCATTCTAATAGCGCACCCACAGCCCTAGAATGAACCATGAACCCTCAAATTTATAGTCCGATCACGCTATCCACCAAACCTCACCCGGCCCCCTGTCATTGAATGCATTGTCGAAGGAATGCTCCAACAAAAACTTTAGTTCTAAATGATGCAAAAAAGTATAGTATGACTCAATGGTTAGCGTAGTGCTACGGACCGAATGGTTCAAGACACAAGTTGCGGTGTTGCTGCTAAACAAGTTTCAAACTTTCAGCTATGAGCACATTATAAGAGTGATAACCAATTCTGGAACAGGAAATCCCTTGTGGCAGTGAGTACTGCTTACCCTATTTCAAATCAGTAGTGCAAAATTAGGGATGAGTATAACTGAACAAGAGGGATCTTTGACCTGACATTTTAATCTCTATTTGCATTAAGTGCCACCATTCAGATTCAAAATACCAGGATCATGAGGAATTATACGTATTTTGCACATGAAATAATAGCATTTGGGCAAATTCCTCCTTTAAACTCCTTTAAAGCACTGGTCCCAACTACTGCCGATGGTAACTCATTCCATTAGTCACTCCCCCTGTTAGAAAAATAAAACTATCTTAACTTGAACCTAGCCTGCCTTTTCCAAATCCTAAACTTGTGTCCTCTCTTGTTTTGTTCCTTTAATATTGTTACGTCTCCGTTTGTTAATTAACTTTCCGTAACTTCGTTCCGACGAAATTTTAACGACACAAGTCTTTACTTAATAAAACTGATTTATTCTTTCCGAATATAACTTTACCGATACACTCAACTTCAACAATCGCGTTAAAACAAACGCTAGTCAACGAACGTC